>NW_018407907.1:1246496-1255574 GCF_002113885.1 Mizuhopecten yessoensis | reverse complement strand
TGGTCAGTCGGCAGTCACGTGTAACAATACAATGTACACACGTACAACATACAGCTGAGTACATGGTCAGTCGGCAGTCACGTGTAACACTACAATGTACACACGTACAACATACAGCTGATTACCTGGTCAGTCGGCAGTCACGTGTAACAATACAATGTACACACGTACAAAACATACAGCTGATTACCTGGTCAGTCGACAGTCACGTGTAACAATACAATGTACACACGTACGTAACATTCCTGTCATCGGAATATACCTGTACTCATCTCAAATTGGCTGTATTTAACGAGGTCAAAATAGTGTGATTTTAACCATTTGTTTTGGGAATATGATGGCAGATGACGGTATGCAGGTTTGGCGTTACAACAGGTGCATTAACGTTGGGGGTATGCAGGTTTGGCGGTTTAACGGGTGGCATATAACAACAGGGTTTTATTTATATATGTCTGCAGACATCACTGTAGCGACAGTGGTGATCAGATTGGACTGGTTGCGTTCTATAAATATTCTGACCGCCATAATGACTTCTACTCTTGGGTAGATTGCCAACAGTGATTGTACTGATCCGCACTGAATTTGAATCGTAATGGATGTGATTTAGTTCCGACTCTGCTCTCTGTTCAGTACAGTGCATATTAAATCATGTTCTTTCTGAGCAAACAGGAAGATTAAGTTCCGCGTTAATTAAAAACTGCATCCGTCTTATTTCGGTAATAGATAATCAATATGTCTCGTTTTCTTTCTGATGATGCGGTAATTAAATAGTCTCGTTTAATGATGAAATATACTGATGTGTAATCTCCGATGATGGAGGATCCAAAACTACATGAGGATTCTGTCAGAACTATTCAAGATAGATCATTATGTCCACACGAATAGTACAACACAACAAGAGTCCATAATTTGTACGGTACGTGTAATTACGCAACGCAGAGATACATTGATGAGCAGTCTTTTATGTCCTAGCATCCTCAAAAAGCGGAGGAAGGTCCATGTGTTCTGAATGAAGCCCCGTAAAAGTCTCGGGATTAGCCTGGGCGGTGTATACATATTAGTATTAATTATTGACAAGGAAAACAGTTTTGTCATTTAAAATTTACATTTGTGAGACAATGCTCGGCATCAGACTGACCTGTTAACGGTCCTTAGCTAAACATGGACTGAAGCTCAGTCATAGAAGATTAATGTTTGTTTGTACAGTTTTGCAAGAGCTTAAGGTGATAATTACTACGGTTTCCACTGATGAAAAAGGACCACTCATTGCCTGTTTAATAGTGCCTGCCATAAAACTGAAATGTCACTAGCTTGACACAGTTCAAACCTGGAGTCTCAGGTGCCTTACAATGAGACACTGCCAACATTAAAAAGTAGATAACAAGGAAAAAGAAAAGGTTAGATATCCAAACTACAATCAATTACCTCATAATCTCGAACTCTTATAACTCGAAGACCCCGTCTACCTCCAGATAACAAGGTTCGACTCTACTTATTACAATCATTGCAGCAGATTTATTTTAGCCTCTTCATTAGCTCGAAAGAAAGAGGTTAGAAAACTGCTAGTTAAGCATGTACCAGAGTAGTCACCTCTTACGATCATGCAGTGGGAAATAGCAGGCTTAATTTATCTTCCACAAACTTTTGAGAGTAAAGAAGTCAATGACAATGGCAAAAAAGTAGTTTTAATGAAAGAGATGAATTATTAATTCCTTAAATTAAAGCATATAGTCCACAACCTGGTATAGAAGGTCAATAATAGTGTTCTAGAAGATCAATGGTATTGGGATAGATGTGAAAAAAACAAAATAATGGCACAGACAATCCAAACCATACAAGTTGAAATGAAATAGAATTTAAAGGTCAATTTGGTAAAAGAATAGAAGGTCAATGACTGTGAAATGGTCAATATGGAATGCATGAAAGGTTGATGAAATCTGCATAGAAAGTCTTTGTCAATTAAACATAAATACTTTAAAGCTGACATGACATACTGTGAAATTGTATATTTTCGTGGCGCCCAAATTTCTTGGTTTCCACAAATTCATTTGTACATAAATTCATACGGAGAATAGCTATTGTTAAATTTGTATGATTACTCGTGGACCTATTATTGAATTCATATATGAAGAATACTGACGAAATCAAGGAAATAAAAAACCCATGAAAATTAGTGATTTCATAGTAGGTAAATATATAAATGGCATCAAAGGTCAATGGCAATCAAAAATATGTAATGGCATAGAAGGTCAGGAGTATATAATGGTTAATTAAATTATAAGTCTGTTTCTGGATTTTCATCACAATTCATTCAAATGTATTTGAAATGGAACACAAAGCAGATGTCTGGTGTTTGTTTTAGGTTAAATGTCTTCGCATATATATAGGGTGGTCAGGTGGTGCAGTGGATAGCACACTCAATGCCTTTCACCAAGGCGGCCGGGTTCGATTCCCTGGGTTCGACTCGGACGTGAAAAGGTACGGGGTCACCTGCCCGACCATGTGGGTTTTCTCCGGGTACTTCGGTTTCCTCCCACAATAAGACCACCGCACGCTAACATCTGGGCCAACAAGAGTTATCAATATAAGTTGAAAGAATAAATAAAGTTTATATATTATATTCGCATATAAAGTCATATGAATAAATTCTGCGGGGCTTAACCCTTTCACCACTGTAGACCATAATGGACTCATCCATATCAATGCATGGTAGAGTCTACTAAAGTTATATAGGGGTAAAAGGGTTAAGACCTGGAATCAAACCCTGGATCTCTGATTGTATCATACTGTCTCTCTAACCACTGAGCTACCTGGTCAATGGATTAGTGCTCTAGCTGGAATGCACTACAGTTATATCAAAAACAGAAATTAAGAAGAAGTTACTGCTTATGCGAAGAAGCACAACATATTTTGTTATAGTGTTTTGTTTGACCGTGGGATAGCTATACTTAAGGATGCTGGTTACTGTATAACCACTGCCAAAAACTGTAACAATAAAGAAATGGAAACAAATTTTGCTGGCAGTACTATACCTTTGATAAATCATTTCTGAAAAGAAAACCTTACCTTGCAGGACTAATCTATGAGAAATAATAAAGATGAAATAAACAATATACAAAATACAACAGTGTTCCGATTACAAAAATGTCAGAGGCGCCGATTATTTAAGATAGAGATTCAAACCCAGGACTTCAGATTGATAGCTATAACTCGAAACCAATTGAACTTATAACCCGGTGGACGGATTATAATGTCTTTCCCAATGGTGTTACAGTTATATCTAAATGGAAGTTTAGGGGAGGTAACTGCATATAGTAAAAACAACAGTGCCGCTCTAAGACATGGATCCTTAACCCTTTCACCACTCGAGACCAAAATAGACTGATCGAGATCAATGTATGGTAGAGGTTATTACAGTTATTACAGGGGTGAAAGGGTTAAGGAGATGTAACTGTTTATGCAAAGAACCACAGTGGAATTCTTTAGTGTTTTACCTGCCGCTGGGACAGGGGTCCTTAAGGCCATGTCTGGACAGGTGAGACATATACCTGGGATGACTAACACAGACTAACAAAGCCCTGCTTGTGATCATACCTATCAGGCACCGATCAGTACGCACCTCTTATGTCATAAGATTTAATTAAGATACCCGAACGTAGATTTTCCTTTGTTTAAAGGATCAGCCATTCCATCTGAGTGGGTTGCAAAGAAACGTGACTTCCTATTTCTATAAGCAGGCTGTAGATCTCTAGCCTAGCTGTCACTTGATCGCAAGAGCTTTGTACCAGGACCAAAGATGTCAAAGCAACACAAGCTTAACATTACTTTACCTTATTGTTTTAATCTTACTGTTTCCTAAATATAAAAACCATTTTTTTCTCTCTCGCATGTTTGGGTTGAGAAAAATCACAGTTGAATAATTATTTTGGTTGAAATATCGAAACATATTTTCGTATTCTTTGCAAAAATTGATTTTGTTTTTTTACGTATCATGATAGCGCTTTGTACCATTTTGTTTGTATCTTAGGCAATCTTGTTACATGTGTACACCGATCATGTGTGGATGTTGAAGGAGAGAGTAAGGGGTATATCTGCCGTATCTTGATTGACACACCTGTCCGTTTATTACCTGTGCGACATGTTATGCGGACATTAATGTTCCTTTTTATGTTTTCAAGGAGCAGTAGGGAAGCAAAGTGGGACAACTTTATTTCTTTACACTCGCAATGGAAGGTTCAAAACAGATTTAGTCTTCAGATAATACATTATTAATGTTTATATGCCTCCCTCCCGCTAACTTATTCTATTTTTTGTGTCTGGGTTTTTGTGTCCTTACTGCATCTCTTACTGATAACCTTGTTACTAGTGCAAATTAAAGCTGATCTTTTTACGCTCCCGTCATAAAATGGGCGTTAGGGGGTGTCTTACCAAATCCGTTCTGTCAAGGTTCAATATAAACACTCAAGCAACTTCATTCTTTGACAGATTTTGATCAACTTTATACAAAGGTCAAGTATGAGAGAACCTCTGACATCTCTGTATTTTAAGGTTCCAAGGTCAAGGCCTATGTCACGGTTGCTATATATAGAAAATCATCAGCTGATTCAGTGTTGACATCACTCTAGCTACTTCATTTCTTAACAGATTTTCATTAAAGTTTTAATACAGATTTCAAGTATGAAAATGCCTCCAACGGGTACATGTTTCAGGATTCCAAGGTCAAGGCCGAGGTCATCATTACTATTTATAGAAAATCATTAACCAATTCAGTGTCATCAGTCTACCAGCTATATACATTTCCTAATATTTTGATCAGGATTTATACAAAAGTCTGTGGTATGATAATACTATCATACTTCAGACATCTTTGTGTTTCAGTGTTTGAAGGTCAAGGCTAAGGTCACTGTTACTGTATATAGAAAGTCATCAAATTATTCAGTGTCATTACTGACTTGCTACTTCATTTCTCGACAGATTTTGATAAAACTTTACACAGATTTCAAGTATTGGGATACTCATATTTCACGGTGTCATGATCAAAGTCTTCGTAACTATTTATAGAACATTATCAAACACTGAAACTAGTTCCACACGGCAGCGGGAACATTTATGTCTGATACAGACATTTTTCTAGTTTAAACTTAAGTATCTCTTCAAGTGATGAATAGTCCCACCCGTACAACAGTTGTTTATTGAGAAAATATTAGGAACCATCTGTTTATTTTTGGAAGCTAAAAGTAAAATTTCAAGGTTAGACAAGGTCACTTCCGGTAGATATATTTCATTTTTTTCTTGTTTAAACAGGTTTCGAAACTTATCTCTTTGTCGAGAGTTGTTTCTCAGATTCACATTTAACAGGACCAAAGACTGGGTCAAATCTTTAGGGCTGAAGGTCAACAAATCAAGGTCACAAGGTCAAAACTGAGTCACAAGATCAAAGAATTTGGTACCGGTGTTGAGACTGAAAGTTAAAGATCAACTGTCTGCATTAGAGTAGAGGTTAACAGTGGCGGATCCAGAGGGTTTTTTTGGGCTTCAGGAAACCCCCCCACCCTGAGAATTTTCTTTAAAAATCATGTATTTTCAACATTTTCCTGAATTTTTCCCCACATGGAAAAAAAAAACCCAGAAAATTTGGAAACCCCCCCAGATAGGTCTCTGGATCTGCCACTGGTTAAAAATGTACACTAAGACATGAAGATATATATTTCTTTGTAATGAATAAAATCTTGTTCTATTATATTGATTTTCTTCATGCATTAAGTTCTCAGAATTTTTTTCAAAGACTGATTTGTTTTGGAGTTAATATAATTAAGGGCTGTCAAATATTTTTGTATCTTTTTAGCTAAAAATCCCTGAGTTGTCATTTTGTAAACAGAAATAAATTGAAACATGCTGATTTGGAAAGAGAATACATCTATCAGTACCACCTGATATTAAAAACACTAAATCAGGTCCCCAATAACATGACCTAATTTCCAACTTATATTGAGGCTTAGATTAACCCTTTCACCACTGTAGACCATAATGGACTCATCCATATCAATGCGTGGTACGGTCTACTGAAGTTACATAGGGGTGAAAGGGTTAAGGATCATCATACCACAGCCAAAAAATGTATCTACCAATTGGAAAATGTTTACCCCATGGCAATAACATCAATAAATCATTTCTGATAGGAAACCTAAACCTTGCAGAACTTAATTGAGAAAATAATAACGATGTATCACACAACGGTTTTCTGATAAGATAATGATATCATGCAACATTTGATATAGCGCCTGATCTAGCTAACATAAGCCACTCTAAAGCGCTTTACAGGACATATAGATATACAATTAATACAATAAGCATATAAACAATAATCAATACAATTTTGAGTAACTCGCATGAGGTGCCTTATCAGGTAGGTGCTAACTACTAGTTCTATGCCACCTGGCTAATATCTCCCTATGTGTGTATGTCTGCATGTGTGCCGGAGATGTATTGTGTTCTGTTTGTAGTGGGACCGTGCTTCCAACTGTATCATTTATAGTGCACAACTTCACTTGAATGCTACTGCACAGATACCACACAACATCCAACACAGACCATTTTACACTCCACCATGGTTGTTGGAGTTGTGTGGGCAGGAGAAAAACACTTCCTTTGAATATTCCATGCATGCATCAACTTTGAAGATAGTAACAAATGCTACTTGTGCCAGGCTGCGATTCGAACCCTGGACCTCAGATCATGATACGGTTGTTCTTATCAACTCAGTTTCTGATCACCTGTACATGTAGTTCCCTGGCTCAGCCTATCTACAGTTGCAGTATAGGCAATACGAAATTAAAGGGGGGGGGGGGGGGGGGGGGGTGTTCTCTATATATTAAAAAGTACGTTGGAACTCTCTAGTGTTTTGGGTGTAGTGGGACAGGGCTCCTTAAGGACTTCTTCACTGGGTCTAAGATTGAAGGTGCCATTTTTTCTGGCCAGAGGTCCATGTCTGGTATTCAGCCTGTCAATATCTTTTGCATTTGAGAACCAAAAAATACCAGCAAATGCTTTTTTGAATGTCCTGAATTAAGCACTGTGACCCCTTCCATCAGTTTGTTTTCGATATTCATGCACTTACTGTTGGTGGATTTATTATGAAAACTACCTGTACGTGCATTTTCAAATATGAGTGTTATCATCAAATATCGTAAACGTGATAAATGTGTGATTTTATGACACAAGTGACACATCCTGTCGGAGAAGTTTTTGTGTACTTTTTGAGGCGTCAGTTTGTGTGTTAACAGGTACAACATGGCGTCTGTTCTGTCTGTCAATTTCACTTTTACTTATTTATGCAGTCTTTATGTGGTATCGTCTTGCATGTCTGTCTCGAATGCTCTCTGGTAAAATAGTCGGCATAATAAATAACGGTGAATGTCTGTGGTGGTGTCTTTTGATGATTCGTAATGCTATAACATTCACTAAAATTATAAGCTTGGGAAGTGTGTCTGGAAAACTCATTAATATTGCATCATTTCCCACGTTTACGTCAGAACTTTCTCCAGTAAATTTCAGTAACTGTTAAAATTGCATCACCACAAAGACATTTCTATATATATATTTAATATGCATACTTCCTTATGGGTAATTTGATAAGTTTGTCTGTACCGAAAGTCTGTTTGATGTTCAAGGTGAATGGGTAAACATATTGAACAAAAACTTAGAAATAATTGGGGTGGGTTGGGGGGGGGGGGGGGATGTTTCAATAGGGCTGTGACGTTGTCGTAAGTCCTATGATGTCACAGATAATTAACACGAGGGTCAAGAGCTGGAGAAAAAGATAATTTTTGAATGACCTGACATTGTACTGAGGAAGAGGAAGAAACACAGTAGAAACAATAGGTATCTCACTTATTCATCAATTTGTTGAGGTACATGGCTTTTGTCAGATTAATAAAGTCATATTTGTTTGAAGATCTTCAAATTTTTTAAATCATATTTCAAAAATCTGCAGATAATAATTGTATTTACACAAGCCATTCCTGCCTGTAATTTTGAGTACCGTATTTATCCAGCAATAAGCCCATGCTTGGTAATAAGCCCACCAATATGTATTGCAGTTCGGATGAAATGCCAACAAAAGCTCTTTCATTGTCCCTTAATAAGCCTATCCCCCTTTTATCAGTCCGAGATTATTTGTCGGCACCATGGGTTTATTACAGGATAAATACCATACAAATATGATTGTCATGTGTTGAAAAAAGTTCAATCCAGACCAAAAATAGGATTGTTGGCATGCCATGTTTAATATCTAAAATGAACTGGTGATATTTTCACTTTGAAATTTGTCAAGTCGACACTTGGACGAAACGGAGAGAGTATTGAATTCTGTTACATCAGGAAAACTATTTTACTCAAAATAATACACATATTGGTTTGTGCCGATTAGTGTTAAATGTTGTTTGTGGAATTAGGTCACAATTTCTTAGGACACTGACAGTATGAATTAGCTGACAGGTGCTAGATTCTTTAATTGGCCTGTGATTATATTTCTATGTTCGTTTTTAGACAGGTTTATTTGTGCAATGATGTCGTTCAAAATCCTCACTTTCTTGGCTTGATGCTTCTATTTTGGTAAATGAATTGCTTCCGGTGTCATGTGAGATTTGTATCCCCCATGGGATAAGTACCCGGATACCAAAACTGGCCATAGGATAAGTATCCGGTTACAATATTTGGCCATAGGATAAGTATCCGGATACAATAAATGGCCATAGGAAAAGTATCCCCCCCATAGGAATTGTATCCCCCCTCAATTTTATTATGATATCAATGAGAAAATTGGAGAAAAAAGTTAATTTGATCATTTACCTCAGAAACTTAAATTTTTGTAAACATGCAATGAATCAATATCTTATTTAATAATTGATTGATCTTATTCTATACAATACAAAATGATGGATTTATAAAACTGTTGAAATTATTTGAACTGTTGATTAAACCTGGCAAGGTCACTGAAGCAGTAATTATTGACACTTCAATAATAGAAAGAGACGAAGGTCTGTCCTCTGATTACCTGGGGCAGGGGAAAACTGTTAG
>NW_018407907.1:1206285-1242684 GCF_002113885.1 Mizuhopecten yessoensis | reverse complement strand
ATTCCTCTAATGTATACCGTCAAAAGTTTCTTGTAAGCCTCCAGCTATAAAAATAATGTTCATTAATACTTCCTCCTAGATAAAATCAATATATCCAACACCTATGTACAGTAAAAGTTTAATATGATTTGGGGGGATACTAATCCTATGGGGGGGATACTTATCCTATGGCCAGTTTTAGTATCCGGATACTTATCCTATGGGGGATACTTATCTTATATGACACCGGTATTGATGCAATACGCAATGATGGAATACATGATTCCATGTCATCTGTCTGTTCGTCTAATCTGTATTTGCAAAATTTTGTATATATACATGTACTATAAGTTTGAACCAAATATCATATTTTGATTAGCTATAAAAGAGTTATGGCAAAAATTCCTGAAATTTAAAGTTATTGTTATTGAAGATAAGCAATAAGACATCATATCAATAATTTTACAATTTCAATATTTTACATATTAGTATTGTATTATTATATCAGGTGACATTCTTGTCAGAGGACGGAGAACCGAAATATGACATAATACATATAGATACTTATAGACATTTTATCTGAAAACGATTAATCAGACTCAAGGAGGACGATTCAGAAATTCCATTGCAAGCCTAGTAACTCATTCACCCCTAAAGACACATTTGAACTCTTCCATTTCAAAGATTGGAATATTTCATCATGAAATTTCAGGGGTGAATGAGTTAAAGTCTTCATACAGGACTTGTTGATTTGCCTATTGTCTGTCAAGCCTGTTTTTGGATGGCGAACCATAATATGACATAACGAACAGCCATTTAATGGCCATATCAGTGTTTTCTGTTTCACTTGAGCATTCCTTTGGGCCTGGTAGGATTAAATGTGATTTGGCATATTTTGAGTCTGACAATTTATTTGGTTTAGATAGTCTGTCACTGTTTTACAGCCTCTGGAAGATGGCCTTTAATATCTCCAACCTAATTCTGCATGGTAGCACAATCTGTAAGTTCAGAAAGGGTTGGAAGGTTTACATTATATCATTTTGGTCATATTTAATTACTGTATACAGTATGGGAGGCACGGTAGTCTAGTGGTAGGACACCAGACTTATGACCGAAAGGTTGATGGTTCGAGTCACGGCACGGCATTGCGTTGTATCTTTGAGCAAGAAACTTTACTCTGCTTGTTCCAGTCTACTCAGCTGTAAATGAGTACGTGGTTGGGCAGTGCTAGAATTGTTAAAAGCTAGCTGTGAGCGCTGAAATTGCAGCACCGGCTGTATGCTCACAAGGGAGTGGACAAAGATATTGACTGGTTGTAAAGGCCCTTTTACCACAGATAATAATCATAATGTGAACCGCTTTCAGACGACATACAAACTAGGTTGTACGTGATACAGCTGTTTATGAAAAACTCAAACTATTATTACTATTATTATATACCAGGAGGAAATTTTTGCCAGTCAAACTTTTGCTCTAATCAATTTGCCCATGAGATTATTTTTTTTGTCCAGTGTTTAAATCAAACACTTCATATTTAATTACTATGTTTATTAACAGCATGGTTACTTATATTCACTATAATAGTAGATTTGCCCTCATTACAGAGAGCGAAAACTAAACTGCTGTGAAGATTTGCTACTCTACAGTGTTTTTAGTTTGTATAAATTGTCATGTAATCTATAAAGGTCAATATGTGTAGAAGTTCAAGACTCGGCTAGAACACATGTTGTTTCAAATTATGCATTAACGGAAAAAAGATTTTCGTCGGCATACAATTCAACCTTCACATTCACCAAATTCTTTTCTTTGATAATGTGATGGCTTTCACATTCGTGACCATCCCAATTTTGAAACATTTTGATCGAAATAGGACATAAAAACATCTTCAGCAAAGGACAGTAACTGATAACAAAACCAATAAGAATTCCAAATTTTCTTTTACCGGTGATGAAGGACATTAGAGTTTATCGAAAGAAGCATTGAAATTTGTTCATGCAGACACAATTGTGCTGCTTTAAAAGAACAATATTTGGTTTAGATTACGCTGCTACATGTACTTTTTGTAACCTGCAGGCAAAAATATCCAATTTTTTGTCAACGTTTTATGTCGGGAAAGGAATAGAATTGCAGTAATTCTCGTATTTATCATTAATTGTATCTTTGAATTAAAAAGACATTTTTGAGAAATGCCTTCGGTATTCAAGTCTTGTTTACTTGTTTACGTTTTATTCAGGTCATGTAAGGTTCTCGTTAAAAGTGATGATGATATTTTTATCCTTCGTCATCGTGGTGGCGAACGTTGTACTGAAGTTTCAGGTGGTGTCCTTTGCATGTAGATCTGGAATGTTACATTGAGACTACTGCACACACCGGCATTGGTAACCTGGAGATTGAAAGTGATTTTGTTTTCATTGTTCACTGCTAGTTTCTATCCCATAGCTGTCAACTCTCCCTCATTAGGAGGGAAACTCTGTCACTCTGACGAAAATTTACCAATTTCTTTCCAAACTCCCTCATTTAAGTCGAAACTCGCACAAACTAAAAATCTACATCCCTTGGTCAAATGATCTCGCAGTTACTGCAGGGTGTGTGTAATGATCATAACAGGTGTGTCTGAATCAAATGAATGTTGTTCGAAGTTATTTGTTGATACAGCAAAAGGGTAAAATAAATTGAGCAAAGCTTTTTGACCTTTAACCTTGACTTCAAGTACTAAAATGATAGTTTTCAGTGCAATTCTCAGCTACTGTTTTGATAATCATATATATAGGCATCAAACTTTGTTTCATAGATAGGCAGTATCACATTCTACAAATAGGTCAAAATGACCTCTATTTCACCTTTGACCATGACCTCAGGTACTAAAATGAAGCTTTCCAGAGCATTTCAGAGCCACTATTTTATGAATAGACATCAAACTTTGTATCACAAAAAGGCATTATCTCATCCTACAATGATGTCACTTTGACCTCTGCTTGAACTTTGACCTTGACCTCAGGTATTAGAATCAAGTTTCATACATGTTTCCAAAGCATGTATTGGCTACCATTTATGATGCAAACTTCAGACTTGACTCATTCATCCCTGATAATTCACGATGAACTATCCCATCCTTTGAATTGGAAGAGTACAAACGTGTCTTCAGGGGTGAATGAGTTAATGTGAACGTACTTTAAAGTCAAGCAAAGTATTAGGGCAACAAATTGGTTCAGTGCAACCTGAAGACGACCTCAAATTTTAAAAAATCAACATAAGCTTAGGTTTGCAAAGAATATAGTGGCCTCTGTTCATGATGTGTACTTGTTTACAGGTTGTGTGTGTGGTAATGAAATGATCGAGGTTCACGAGCTAGGTCAACAGGCAACTATTTGACCTTGACTTTGACCTTTACCTCATTACTACCAAATACTATTTATTCTCAGGAACAGATATGTGGGCTATGGGGGTTTCTGTAGCCTCACACTGCAAGTTAAATCTGGATGGGTTTTTTAAATTAATACGTTTAATTAAATCCAGTCAAACGCTTCTTTGAGATCTGTTTATGTCCCTACTTTGTGTCATTCATTGAACTATTTGAACGTACTCTCACCTAACAAATCAATCTTATAAATGCACCGATCGTTTTTTTGTAGCTATTTATAAAGTGCCTTTAGGGCACCAATTTGTTTGAACTTGTCACGGAGTTTACAAAGTAAACACGAATATACGATCTTGAAATGTTTCGATGAAGCCCTATCACCGGGGCTAATTGCATTTCTGCATAGCTTGATATGATTCGGATGAATGGTTTGACATTTGGTGGAAGAAAATTAAGATTAGTGTATAATTCCTCCCTCTGAACTCCGATTCTGTGCCACCCACACACCCTGTAAGGGTATGGCATATGTTCTCGCACACTAAATAAGCATTTAGCCTGCTACTATCTTTGGGCACCATCCTATTAACAATAATGCTTTTTATCAGAAATTATGCGGATTCCAGAACGTTTCTGTCGCTATATTTGGATGCGTAAACTCCAGTTCCAATTGGTTTATTGGCGTGAGAATTTGTCTAGATAAGGAGGGCAAATACATTTAGCGATGTCTGAACGGCTTTATATAGGATCTTGAAATTGTTTTGAAAATTTGCGTTCTGAGATGCATAGAACTCTGGTAACAAGTACTTATCTAACATACGTTTATCTAACATACGTTAAAGACTATGAGTATGATCAGATTTATTTATTCACTCGTGTCCTGCTAGGGAATGGTATATTTGATTGGAATATATCAGCGTGCAGCGCTAATTGTTTGTACAGTCATTTATATGGCGGCATGGCTTTTATGTGTAGGTACTTGCAGGCTGTATCAACGTTGTCTAGTCGGAGGCAGTGTCTCCCCTGCGATCAACACACACAAGTGACGGCTTCGCTTGTTCTGTATAGGTTATACAACATTGAGTACCACACTGATTATGAGATTGAAGCAATAACTGCGGTCATACGCAGTCTTGTATGGAGTATGGACTCTCTACTGGGATGCTTTGAGTGTTTACCCTTTCACCCCTAAAGTCACATTTGAACCTTACCAAATCAAAGACCGGGCAAGTCCAGTTTAGATATGTAGGGGTGATTGAGTTAAAGATACCTGTACCACTGCGAGAAACTGTAATTATATACTTGCCATTACTCCCTAGGTAGGACGGAGAATATTTGTCATCAAAGTGTCGCAAGGTAAGGTTTTTGTGTCACCGATGGCGACATATCGGTATTACTTTGTCTGCGTTGGCAGTTAATTGCGTCATCCGAATCAAGGTTTCCCTGCGATAGCTCAAGTTTCCTTGGGTTGATTGAACTCAAACTTGGTACACATATTGCATATTAATATAGCTCGTACAAGTTTGCATTTCAGAAGTTTATGTACATTTTTTGTGGAGTTATGCCCTTTTTATTGCACAAAAAGAGCATTGTGTAGTAAATGCAAAAACTGTTTGTATTTTTTAATCAAATCCTTCCAAATTTTGTTTGGTATTCTAAGAAGCAATAATGCTCAACATATATTACGTTTTTTTTTGTCGAGTTTCAACTTTATGCGTTTTGGCATATCTGTTTACGCAATAACTCAAGCCAAAACACTTTTCTTACTAAAAGCGCTGAGCAGGCGACACATCCACTCCCGTGGAATTCTTGTTTCTTCAGAAATGATTAATTAAAGCTATAGTCATACCAGAAAAACAGTTTCCAATACTAAGTTACAATTTTGGTAATAGTATGGAGAGCCTTAAGGGGAGGCTACTGTATGTATGAAAATCTGAAGTGGAACTCTCTAGTGTTTTGTCTGCAGTGGGACTTTATGATCCTTAATTAGAGTGTGGAAGCCAGCTTCTACCCCGCAGGTCGTACTTTGATGAAAATCTGCACAGCTGTGAAGAAACTTTCGCACTTTGCAGTATCGTTTATTCACACTATGCCTCTCTGAGGTATACATACACACATACATGTATAAAAGTGTTATATTATAACATTAATTTGGATTTATAACCCTTCTGGTATTTAAATTCCCAGCGGATAATTTGATTACAACACCCTAGGTGCGGAGAACATCTGCTGCCCTGGTTGACCCCAGAGATAATGTGGCTTTTCATTATATATTCTCCAGTGGAATTTAGCTCTTTAGAATGTTTTCATCTTCCTTTGTAGTTTTGCCTACAAACATTACTAGGTCTATATGTCTGTGCCATGATTCCTTTCTTGCCTTTGAGGGTTCATATGCAGCGATCTCCCACTGCGTTGTCAATACTTCCCTGCAGGGAGATTTGATTGGTCAACAGTCTCCAACCGAGAACTTTGATTGGTCATTGGTCTCTTGTAGTTGGTCCTGATGGGTCAGTTGTCTGTTCTGGATACACTATAGAGTTGTCCTGTTGGGTTTATCAAACGCTTTCTAATTTGAATTCCTACAGAGTATTAACGACTGGTCGTTTCAGAACACTGTGGGACGCATAGATAGCTG
Organism: Mizuhopecten yessoensis; assembly: GCF_002113885.1. Lineage (NCBI taxonomy): Eukaryota > Metazoa > Mollusca > Bivalvia > Pectinida > Pectinidae > Mizuhopecten > Mizuhopecten yessoensis. The sequence continues at coordinate 1,236,715 of NW_018407907.1, read as the reverse complement.
TTCTTTATAGACATTCACTATCCTGACAACAGACATTTCTGCTTAATAAGGTTTCACATATATACTTTAATTTTTTTAGATTTCTCTCGGCAAATTTCTGTTTCTGTCACCCCATGGTTAGAAGCTCTTTACCAGATGCTAGTGTATCTGAATATTGGAAGACTTCCCTGCACTGAATTGATAGGATTACCTCCCTTTATTATCGATTCCGAGTTTTCTGTCTCTGTAGACGTAACTTTTCCGTACTTGAACTGGAAATGGTGTTCTATATATAAAATGTGAAAACCACGGTCACCTGGTGAGGAAAACAATCAGTTAACCAAATTGACAGGTACATTTTTCCTGGGAAGATTTTTATTTTCAATTCCTATCAAAATTGAAATTCTAAACCGGAAGATTTCTCCGTCGCCATCACACGGGGTGACCATTTATTCAAATAACAGGTGATTTGAAGTCTAGGTCTAGCTTATTGTGGACGTCTTAGTGTTAAACCTTGGGTTGAAATTCGCCTTCTTCTATCTTCACACATTAATATTGCATGAAGTTAAACATAGGAGAAGGGTTTCAATTACAAAATATTTTTACCTTCCTATAAAACGGCTCCCTCATGATTTTATGTACCAGAAGTTAATACACCATGTGTTCCGAACAGATTCTTGTTAAGAACTGTGTTGATTTGAGGCCCAGCATGACATCCATATGTTTTTGATCATTTCTTTTTATTTACCAGATTACGATTTGATGTAATTATATATATAACTCCCATACAATTAATCTAATTTTCACGAATTTCTATTTTCAGGTAAGTGTTGACGGACATGTACATGTAGATAATTGATCCTGTAGTGACTAGAAATGTGAGTATCTTATGTGTGTTATAAACAGTTTACCGTACTTAACCTAATAAACTTTTTTCTGTGAGGGAGATTCTGCATGCACTCTGTTGTATCTTTGAGCAAGATACTTTACTCTGCTTGTTCCAGTCTACTTAGCTGTAAATGAGTACGTGGTCAGGCAGCACTAGAATTGTTTAATGCTAGCTGTTAGCGTTGAAATGGCAGCTCCGACTGTATGCTCCCCAGGGAGTTGAGAAAGATATTGGCTGGTTGCATTAAGGCCCTATAACCACGAATAATAATTTGTGAACCGCTTAGAGACGACCTACGAACAAGGTTTTGACAAAGTCTCAAATGATTATTATTATTGCTTTTATGCTCAAATTTTAACCTTAACAAAATTAGTGTATCTACCCCCCCCCCCCCAGAGAGAAGAAAATAACCTATTATCTTTCAGATGAAATCATAAGATCGTAGAATATAAAAATAATTCAGCAAATTCACTGGTTGAAAATACTAATTAAAATTTAAGAGTCCAAAATTGGAGTCTGTCTCCTAAATAGGGAAAGTTCAATTAAGGCAAGTATGAGTGCCCAATCCCTAATGGGCACCTTCTGTCCTCTTTATGGTCTGAAAGTGTTAATTCCTTTCACAATGATTTATATTGACTCTCTTAAAAAAAAGGTGCTTATGGTGAGGTTTTTTTCGTTTTTGAGATTTTTGTAAGGTTTGACTCATTTCAAGGACATCTTACAAAGGTTTTCTGAGTTTTTAAACCTATAATTAAAACCTTGGAAATCCTCAGAAAAATGGATGTCTGAATCAAACGTTCTCCAATTACTGGAATTCTAGTAATGCTGATTGCAAAGGGTAATTACAAGGTTGAATATGGTATGATTTTGTTATTTGTGAATTAGTAGAATTTCCATTTTTACCAATGAGTATTTTTCTAAGCGTGCATGGACAAAAAAATAAAGCACTGTTGAATTTATGAGTTTTTACAATAAGTTGGGGCTACAACCAGAAATTGGAACTTGTAAAAGTGCTTGAAACTTCATATTTTAAATAACATCAGGTATACCGTAAATTGATACTTCTCAACACCACAGTTAATACAAATCACAATGCAGTGATTAGCTAACACTCTATCTGTGATTACCGGTTAACAATAGCTCTACTGCAGTTTAATTGAAATAATTAGCAGTCACTCCTCAACATGTGGCGTGAAGCCCTTCAATGCACTGCTAGAACTACAGACTGATTTGACCGTAAAGGGATTATAAAAAATATGTTTATACTGGAAGCGTGGACATTCAATACCGGATCCCCTTCAAATTTACTCGAAGGAAACAAAATAAAAGCAGAATACGCTATTTTTATGATGCTTCATTTTAAAATATTGAAATAATTCACGAGGTTATCGATCACGTAGTGTTAGATGCCAGATCAACATGAAAGTGAGCCGGGAAAAAGCATGCACATAATTAGGCTTTAGTGATTTGGTAAAAAAACAAAACAGAACTAGCATGAAATGGAGATTATAATTGAAACACTACATTTTTGTTATTATGGGAAAACCGCTGAGATGTCGAAAGATAAGTTGATCGGCGATTCTCTGGCATTGGAATTAGCTACACTTTCTTCGTTTGATTTCTGCAGGATTCGTCCATCATTCACTCGTTCCAAGCGGTACGGTGGGAGACCTTCATGGGCCTGTTGGCTCCAATAAATCAATGGTTAATTAATCAGCCTTATAAACACCAAGCTACCTTTGATGCTACTTTCCAGTTTGATATCGGTTACTTTCATGATATTTTTTGGATTTTTTATATATATTTTTTCGTTTTTTTCATTTTTTCAAATCTGACCCCAAAAACGTACCTGCACACTATACCCGAGTGCGCACTATACCCACCAATTTACGGAGGTAAATACAGGAAAGAGAACAATAGTATTGCCTGTCATTGTATGGATAGTAAAATGTAATCTGTTGAACTGAAAGTAAAATTATTTTTTGGTCTTGAACATCAGGCTTAATTTGTCTGGTTCTGTACTCCCAACATTTTTATTTAAATAACTAATTGTTGACGTCAAGCAGAAAAGATTTATTTAAATATGTTTTTGCTAATATGACAAATTCGCACTCAAATTAATTGCTTCTGATGCCCCCATCCGTCTGTTACACATTTCAAACAAGGATAAGTCAGCTGTCTGAAATTAGGCTTAAAAGTCAGCCAATACTGTGTACTTTTACATTAGCGGAATTTTAGTACCTAAATGAATGAATTATAATGCAAAAAAAAATGTGTTTTTTTTCTCTCAAAAAGACTAAAACATAAACTGGGCGACCATGCCCAGCAGTTGTATTGGGAACAAAGCCCTATCTAACCTCAAAAATAAATTTTCTTTCAGATATGTATTCTTGTCATTTACTGTCTCATAAATTCTCAAATTTTGTGGTGAAGAAAGACGGCTATATTAGTTCATTTCAGCGGCAGACTTTGATTAATTGACAAGAGGGTAGCACGAAAGTCACTGGAATGAGAATACCAATAAAATTTAGTATGCTTATACAGTAACTGCAACTGACACCAAATTCTCGCTCTGAGATAACTAACCATACCATAACTGACATTACACTGAAATCAGATATTTTCATGGTGCCGAAATTTCGTGGTTTTCCAACAAAATGGTTTCCCAACAAAACACCATTTTGTTGGTACATGACATCCAGAAAATAGCTTTTTATCAAACTTGTGATTACTTTTTGAACCTTTCAATCTATGGATGAAGACAAATCAAGATATCAAGGAAATTAAAAAGCCCATGAAAATTAGTGATTTCACAGTATGTAGTTTCCAAGATATTGTGTGATGTACTGAATCTGATATTGCCTTCTGGTGAGGACACTGTGCAGGTCTCAAAGTGTTGCCTCAATGAGAAAAAGCAACTGAGCCCAAGTCTGCCAGTGTAATAATTGTGAGACAACAATAATTCCTGCTGTGAGATGTGATTGTTGTGAGAATGTAACATTTCTCATAAAATAGTCATCTGTGATATGAGATTATAGATTATGAGATGTGAGTTGTGGATGCTGCAATATCTGATCGTGATTTTGTGTCCATGTTACAGAATACTGAAACAAAATAACAGTGTAAAAAACAGTTAGAAAATCAGTTAAAGTTAGAGGGATTTACCAGGAAGCAGTTCATCAAAAAACTTGCTTAGTCAGAAAATAAAGTCATATAGTTATAATTAAAACTTGTTGTGGAGAAAATCATGCCTTATCTTACTACATTAGTGGCTCGTGCTCTGGACTGAATCAATAGGCTATCATCAGACTGGTCATGTATCCCTGACCATCACTTCTTACAAACACTGTGGACTATCAGGTCAGTGTAACACACAGTAAAGCTGTGTATAATGACTTACTGTCATGACATGTCATTATAAATAGCTGTTATACTGTGTGTTACACATACAGGGGTCCAGTGTTCAGAGCGTTGTCAGCTTAAAGTTTATACTGACTTGAGGTACGGTGTATGCTACCTAACCAAAAATTGAAATGTAGACAAGGATGTATGCTACCTTACTGTGACATGGAGACTTAAGGATGAATGCTACCTTATTGGGAGATAGAGACTTAAGGATGTATGCTTTCAACCTTACTGTTAGATAGAGACTTGAGACCTAAGGATGTATGCTACCTTACTGTGACATGGAGACTTAAGGATGAATGCTACCTTCTTGTGAGATAGAGACTTGAGACTTAAGGATGTATGCTACCTTATTGTGAGATAGAGACTTGAGACTTAAGGATGAATGCTACCTTATTGTGAGATAGAGACTTAAGGATGTATGCTACCTTACTGTGAGATAGAGACTTAAGGATGAATGCTACCTTACTGTGAGACAGAGACTTAAGGATGTATGCTACCTTATTGTGAGATAGAGACTTAAGACTTAAGGATGTATGCTACCTTACTGTGAGATAGAGACTTGAGACTTAAGGATGTATGCTACCTTACTGTGAGATAGAGACTTAAGGATGTATGCTACCTTATTGTGAGATAGAGACTTGAGACTTAAGGATGTATGCTACCTTACTGTGAGATAGAGACTTGAGGATGAATGCTGCCTTACTGTGAGACAGAGACTTAAGGATGTATGCTACCTTACTGTCATGACATGTAGACTTAAGGCTGTATAATACCTTAGTTGCTTCCATCTATTTCAGAAGAAATTCAATAGATTTTATACTTTAGGTGATCAGAGGAGGTTGTATGGTCCCGTTTGCTGATTTGTTTTCAAGACTGACTTGACATAAGGAAAACAGTGACTTGTCGTATAAAGACGTTAAGAAGTTAATGATTCAAATGTGAAGGGTTTCGGGTGGAGGAGTGTTTTCTCTGCCAGAAACAATGGTATTAAATGTCCTAAATTTTCTCAAGAATGATTGACATGCACAGGTCCCATATGCCTTTTGTTTTCTCCTCAAAACCTGTTGCTGCCTTAGTAATAATTTCAACCCTTTCACCCCATGTAGCTTTAATAAACTTTACCACAAATTGATCGGAGCGGGTCCATTATGGTCTACAACGTTGAAAGGATTAGTATTGAGTTCAATGTCAGTTTCTGTTTCTGTGAGTCAAACCTTATTTGTGTTTTTTTCTGTAAAGTTTTCAGTTTTGCTTCAGACGATGCGTAAGCTTGATGATCATGAAGCTAACAGTGCAACATGACACTTTGTTCTTTGTTCTTTTAGAGTCTCTGGCATTGTCAGATTTCTTTCATCAGGCGTTGTTTCCCTTCCGGGTACATATAGGGCCAGCACAGGGAATCTTTGTGCTAACGAGCTATAACAGGGGAATCTTTGATAAAAACTGACAATGAACCAGAAAACAGCTTCATAATAAATAAATAAAAAAGGACATGGAGATTTGAAATAAGATTCATCAGTTTGGTATGAATAATAAAGGCTAATTTTTGAACACAAACAAACATTAAAAACTTGTTTTGCGAGCTTTTGAAAACATCTGTTTCGTTTTTCAAGCAAAGGACTATGTATATATATATATATATATATGGGCGTTATGGGCCATTTTAGGGCTCATCGGGGATTTAGAATTAGTTGTAATATTCCTAATCTGTAATAAATGAAGAATGCAAATATGAAATTTCAAGTTCATTCCACAACTGGTTTAGGAGATATGGCATTACAAAGAGAGACATAAACCCGCATGTTCATCATAAAATGCTCGAATATCTTCTGTTGTATGCTATTTGGTTGAAATTTTGAAGAAAATTAATTAAACATTCTTCAATTTTTGAAAGCCTCCGCATGCAACAAACAAATAGGTATTTGACATGCTTAAACATGATTGGTAGAAAGGAATTTTGTTAGTCATATGCAGAGGGTTTCAATTCTGCAGTGCTAACTGTCCAAGAACACCATATTTTGGCTATGTCTGCATAGCAACGCAATTTCGTTGCTCTGGTAGTGCATCTACGCATGCGCATTGGAAAAGATCTGCATCAAGAAAGATAGCCCCAATTAACAAATATGATGTTTATAGCAGAAATTGGGAAATAAATTCAAATAGAAATTTTTACTTTTTATGAAGCCAAAAATGACCCATAATGCCCCATGTCCTTTTAGCTGAAGAAAAAAAAAGTTTGTCCAAGGATACTGTATAACACTAAATGTTCGTGGGTACTTTTCTTCGTGGTTTGAAGCCATTTAGATGACGTTTCGTGGTACAAATTTTCGTGGATATCCTATATTAACAAACAGTAGACACGTGGTATCATCATTCAAATTTGTTGTATTTATTTTCGTGGTTCAATAGCTACCCCGAAAACCAAGAATGTTTATACGCAACGAACATTTAAAGTTATACAGTAGTTAATGTACAGAAAAATGTTTCTTGCAGTTCTATGCTAATGCTACTTTACACATAATATCTGTAATACATATCAGAGTTGATTCCAGGGTTGCCAACCTCAATATTAGCTACCCGATGCGGGAGAACCCGGCCCCTTTATTGGCTAAAAGTGAGGCAGTGCCATTTTAGGGAGACATTAGGAAGAAGAAAGTTGTTTAGAAAGGAGAGAAAAGCTAAGATCCCAAATTTAGTTGCCTTTTGCGATCATTCGATGGGGGCAGCAGGTATACAATTCTTACGCCCTACCTGCAGGGACTTTAGTCTTTTGGTTCTGTCCTCTGGCTGTCAGACACACCAGAATCTCTTAAAATGGTAGTTTCTACTTCTGATTAGCGCTCAGCATTTTGGGAGTGGGACGACTGGCTCGCCCGTTGTCAGTATAATTTGACCGGGTGGGGTGTCCTGCTGGATGTCTTCGGCAGTATGCTTTAGTGAGGTAGCACTATAAAGTTGACATCAGTTTCGCACTGTCACAAGGAGACAAACACGAACATATTGCAGCCTCCCAAAAAACAGGCATACAGTACACGCATGCATCTCACACACAGGGGAGGCCCGGCAGTCCTTAAATGACCATAGCTGTTGATAGGACGTTAAACAATACAAACCAGACCCAAACCCCTCCATTGGATCTTCCGGTGCTGGCGACTTTTGACGGCATTGCAGTATAACATTGTTTTAGTAGTAGAGATCACAAAAAGGCCTAGTGATCATGGCGATTCTGGGTCGGTGACATGTAAACCAGGTGTCATATCAGGGGTCTTGCATTTAATGTCTTTCCCAGAGAAAAAGCATGTGAGATCCCAGCTGACGGGTTGCTTGTGAGATCTCACAATGTAAAAGTGAGATATATCATATGTTAGGTCTCACTAATATATAAATAAGGTGAGAGTTTTTTGTGGTGTCATTTTGGGACAAAATTACGGCTGGGATGGGGCATTAGATCACTGCTGAGATCAGATTCTTTTTCATGGCGTTATCTCGTGATTCATGTGAGACTTCAGCAGGATTTCACCAAAGATCAACCCATTTATTCTCTCGGGCTGCACATCTGTCATTAATTGATAACGATGTCCAAGCTGCAACTGTTCTCAAAGAATTTCTACAAGTTACTGATTGTGAAACTCTTTAGAAAAGACAATTGCATGTCATATGGTTAGGTAGCATATACCCTTAAGTTTGTACATAGTTATATATATAGTCCTGGAGCTAGTCCTTGGAGCTAGCCATTGATTTTCATTTATCATAATTCTTTCTCACGATATTTCAATCAATACTGATAGTGTATTTCAGCAATCATGCTTGTAACACATAAACATACGTCAAAACATATTATCAAAATTGTTTAATTTCTTCGGCTGTCAGTGTATTCACATAATCCTGTCAGTTAAGCTGGAACCCGCACACCGAGATTTTTGTTTGTTTGTTAACGAAGTTACATAGGATGTAATGCTTTTATGGATTCTGTCATATATGAAACCTATAATAGTAGCTTGCCTGTGATATAGCTACTGGAGGCCATGAAAGCCGAGTATGGATGTCTCGTGCGAAACTGTGACAGTTGGATGATTCGTTAACAAAGGTTTCCTGAACGCTAAAATCTCTCTAGACTGATGACAGAGCATCACAGCTTCATCTCCAATTCAACACAACGCTAAATTCCTGTTTTTAATGAAAACTACCAAATGAGACATGTGAACTCCAACAACCTTCTTATTCTGACAGTATTTTGGGTCGAAAAGGGTGTCAGATTAGACAGGTTAATCTGACCAATATATTATGTTCCACAGGGTGTCAGATTAGACAGGTTTATCTGACCAATATGTTGGGTCCCACAGGGTGTCAGATTAGACAGGTTAATCTGATCAATATGTTCGGTCCCACAGGGTGTCAGATTAGACAGGTTAACCTGATCAATATGGCGTCCCCCACAGGGTATTAGAATAGACAGGTTCCATTGTATTGTATCATTGACCAATTAACTTGTAATGTACCCCTTATAAACACAACATTGAGTCTAAAAATTCTCTATCTTTAAATTTAACAGACAAAAAACTGAAGTTCGACATTGCAGACCTTATCTTGGTGGCCTTGAAATAAGAATTTATGTTACAGACATGTTTTGAATTTACAAAACATTTACTGACACCCAAAGCCTGGAGTGATTTGGTGAAAACCTTGTCAGTTATTTATTTGATTATTTAAGGTAACATGATAGTTTTTCGCTTATGAAATTATAAGAATGTTATGCGGCATAACCCAATTAAACAGTCTTTTCGTTTATTTTGAAACATGCGACTGTACATGATATTGAACTAATTTAATATTGCAGTGTGCATGAGCAGATGTTTTGTTTCCTTTCGTAATATTACGTAATGTAACCATACCCTCGATACCCAATGGCGTGATAGAACTTACGACACAACATAAACGATTCTAAGATTGTATGCTTGAACATTGGGATCGGAAGGTATTTTTATTCGTAAAAATAATTCCAAATAATTTTTAAGGTTATAATGAATGAAAGGTTCGGCAGATATTTGTAAGCATATATTTTTTTTAAATTATAGGTTGAATGTTTGAACGAAAGGATCAGAAAATATTTTTACGAATAAAAATATTTTGAAAGTTTGATCAAATTTGCTGTGTCGATATATAGCAGTAGACAGATTATTGGTCAAGACTATTGATATAACTTTAATTTAATGTCACTTATGAAAAAAAAATGTGATAAAAACAAACATAGTATACCAAACCCGAACGTGTATAATAGAAGGCTTCTGATTGGTTGTTTTGTCATTATTTTCAATATTCACGGCAGTGTACCCTAGTAATGACCAAATGTGTGCGAGAGAATTTCAAATCGAAAAAAAAGTCATAAAAATGGCGGACGTGTAGATTGAAGCGATGAATATAATGGTAAACATTTATTCTCTAGCGTCACCTACGATGATAATAAAGGTTTTGAAGGGTTTGACATGGTTGATGTGGAAATACTTTGGTGTAACATAATATGTAACTTTCCAATGAACGGCTTTGTACCCTACGCAAACAGGAAAATTATCGGCGGACCGAGGTGCACATGTCGTCTGCAGGTGAGGCCGAATTGAACATTGTCATTGATACGTTTTGAGTCGATTTATTTCTTCAATTTTTTTATCGATGATTTAATCATAAACTAGACTCTGAATACAGCTTGGGACTCAACATGTAAGAATCCCCTCAACGTGTCACAGCGATGCTATTGTGATTTCAGCGTGGGGTTTGTTGTGTCTAGAACCACGAGTGTCTAATCAGTGATCACATATTGTTGTTACAATTGAACCGTTCCTGTGGTCTAATTAACCAATTGTCATTTTATAATTGCGTTGTTGTTTTTATCAGTTTTGTAAAATTTGAAAGGTGTTACACGACCTAAATCTACCTGTTGATGCAGATTTAAAAAAAAACACCACAGACACAAGTAAATGTTTTTTTAACTTTCTTTTATTTTCTCCAAACGACTTCACATTTTTCACCTGCAAAAAGGGGGGGGGGGGGACTTAATGGCAGGCACCCACCCTGTTCCCAGTACATTTACCAAAGTGGGGAGGGGGCTTATTTGTGAGAGGGGGCTTATTGCCGGTAAAATACGGTATGTTGATTATTTCTAACACATATAGCTTATCAGATTTTTTTGGCCATCAATTTTGATTCCAGATGCATTAGATCTTACACTGAAACATTGTGTTTTTTTGATGTTTGTGACTCCTTTGTTTTTCCTGTAACCTTCAAAGCTTTTGTATGACCTTGAAGCTGTAAAAAAAGCTTTTGTTTAGCAATGATTCAGAGTGTTATAAGGACACATTGGACATTCACAAAGATTTGTTCGACACAATCGATCGGGGAGCGCCAGATATGAAGCTATGTATATAGGGGGTCAATAGTTCTAGGAAACTTGTTGTTAATCATGTACCAGAAACCTCTATTATTCGTGTTACTAATGACGTTTGTTACGGTAACGCGGAGACCTTAGATATGTGTTACTGTCAAACATTATTGTATATTGTTATTACGAAATCAGCCTGGTTTATTCCGACTGATCGCTCAGTCTGCATTAGCTGTGCCGATCCGAGTTGAAATGCCTGAAAACAAACATATCAATGATTCATTATTTCTATTGTACTTTTTTAAGCAGCGACAGACTAATTGTCCATCCATCCATCTTGCAAAACATTTTTGCATTTTCATAAAAATTTCATTGAACACATATTGAGAAAACTTGAAGAGAGTTCCGATTGTTGAGTGCACAATCTTGAAAATTCCAAAGCATTGTACCAATTACCATCGCAAAATCAAATGTTCTAATCTTATTCATTTTTAAGGATTCCTGCACCACCCCTAAAATCTGTAACTATTTCAAAGGATTATTTTTTTATAATAGACATGACAATAGCTTAAATTATTTCTGAAAATACTGATATTTTTTTACGAAAAAAAATTAACATGAAATAAAAGAGAAAATATATCAGCAGCGGTGTTCATAGAGTAAAATCGCAATGTAACCAGACCAGGATTGGATCTCCGGCCGTCCAATCACGTCTGGTTGGTCTTACCTACGGAGCTACGTGTAACCAGACCAGGATTTGATTTCCGGCCGTCCAGTCACGTCTGGTTGGTCTAACCTACATAGCTACATGTAAATCAGCGGTTAGTTCCCTAGCCAAGTTCCACTATGTAAATATCCAAAATGAAATTAAGGATCGATCCCTGTTACACCACTGCCAAAAACTGTAACCAAATGTTGGAAACTGATATTTCACTACAGCTTTGAGAGATTATTTCTGAAAAGAAAAACATATATTGTTGCACTTTTATGAGAAATAATGAAGATGAAAAAGAAGTTAAATCTTCAGTGAGGCTGGCCCAGGATTGGAACCATGAGTGACTATGAACAGGACAAGTGGAAGTTAAAGGGAGGTTACTGTAGATATGAAAACCACAGGGCAGACGGACAGGGATCCTTAAGGGCTGGTTTCTATGAAAAAACATGGGAAATTCTCCAGTGTTAATTTGGCCAATACAGTGGAACAAAGGTACCCTTAAAGAGTCAAAACAAATATACCCTTAAAGAGTCAAAACAAACATACTGATAGTTTATTGAAGATTTGGAATCCCGGCATAGAACTTGAAAGCAATGTGAATACTTAATTTTTCATGATTTTGTTTCAAATTTTTATAGTTTTGAAAGTGCTGAACTAAAAAGGTCAGTAGAAGTTATTCTGATTCTTAGTAATGATGTTAAACCACTAATCCCCCCCCCCCCCCCCCCCCCCCAAAAATAAATAAAAAATAAATATAAACCCCAACAACTTCCCTTGCTATTAACTTTTCCCACAGAACAAATCAGTTAGCTGGTTTCTCCCCATGGGAAAAATAACTAGGGAATAGGGAAAAGAAGCAGATATAGCCAACTTCTCCCCCGGGGATTACAGTTATTGGTTAGCTGATTCTTACCCTGGTGAGATTCTTACAGATGGGGAAAGATTTGACTAGAACAGAACACTGGTCGGTATATCAGGTTGTTTGTGTGTATACAGTTACCTTAAGAAGGAAGATTGTTATTTACTGCTTTTCTATGTAATGTTTCATCTATTTCAGCCGCTGGGTCAAATATTATTTGATGCTATTTCTATCAGCCGTGCTTGAACCGTAAGATGAACGTTGCTCTTCAATCATTCAATATTGAGGGGAAGCTGTCAGGGGAAACTTAATTTTACTCTCTTATGATCTGATGAGATTCCACCATGAGCAGAATGGTGGTCTTTAATTTAATAAGAAGGGGAAGGTGTAAAATTATGGTTCATTTTATGATGTTATGCTCCATAAGAGTTTTTACATGCAAGTATACGTAGCCTGAGTGAGAGCGTGCTTCGATTAAAATGATAGGCCCCAGCCAGACAAGTCCGAAGAGTGTAGTTACGTAGTTACGGTATTGTAACGATGCCATAATGTTGTCTGGGATTTAACCCTAACCTTTATTTCAAAAATTTACATCTGCCTTGGGACAGTGAGTCTGGATACAGAAATCTTAAATTACCTCATATAATGCTGAACTCTATATATAATATACATATGAGTACTTAACAGAATATATGAAAATGAAGGCTTATAACTTAGAATAGGTTGTGTGTTATAAACTTATAATTCCTCATTCTTTTCATATGTTAAAAAACATTATATTGAAAATTCAAGGTTTTTGACATTCAACCTATATTTAGTAACAATTTTAAAACAAGTTTTTTCAACTTTGTGATATTAATCCCTCTTGTTGTCCCTGATGTTTGCTCGCTGGGGTCCTAAAGTGAGAGGAAACTGGAGTACCTAGAGAAAACCCATGTGGTCCAGCAGCTAACCCCATAACGTTTCAAGAGCGATCAGGGAATGGAACCCTGACCGCCTTGGTGAAAGGCGAGTACGTTATCCACTGCCCAACCTGACCGATAAGATTCAGCTTCCCAACTCTTGTGTAGATAGCTACCAGGGCCACCATGATTTGCTCCTCAATATTCTTCGTCACTTTCATCTTCAATCTTTGAATCAGCGGCGTAGTTAACTGCCAGATATCATCTTGTCTGCACTGTCTTACTTATTTTTTGAATTTTTTGAATATGGCTTCTTTTGGCCACCGGAGTTAAAAATTGCCTGCCCCGCATGTCCAGAGTTTTTAAGTGAATGTGTCAGGTTCTCTTAGGATAAGCTTATTACATTTAAACAGTTTACTGTATGGTAATAAGGTTTGTCAGTAGGCCTCTTCGTTAACTCACCTGGCAGATGTACCTGTGTCAAAGCTTATATGATAATGGCATCCAGGATTGAAAGAATCACAAAGTCTAGTGTAGCTTTCCAATTCTGTGGTTATCAAGTTTGTTTGTTTATATGACCTTGATCAAGTTTCAAGGTCACAGGGGTGAACAGTGTAAAAAAGCATTGTACAACTTCTCATGTACATACGGTACCGTGAAGCTTAATTAAAATAATGATATTTAACTTGTAACTTGATTTGGTGATGGGCTATCAAGTTTGTTCAAATATACGACACTGCATCATGGTCATGACATACATTCAAAGTCGATTGTCAGGCGTGTTTAACTACTTGAAAAACATCTTCTAATAAACCATGAAGCCTAGAGTAACAAAATAAGTTTTTGTGAGGTGCGCTGAGGTTTGTTCAAATAAATCTATTTATAGCAGGTGGCCGCAAAAGAAAGTTAGAGGACACTGTGCCTTGCATGCGAGTGATCAGTTAAACGTATTGCCAGTGAATTTCTTGACTGATTCAATTCATTTAGATTTGACTTTAATTCTTGCCAGTGAATTTAACACATTGCCCATAGATTCAACTAATTTACAGACGGGGAACTAAATTCATCACTCAATGATACAGCACATTGCGTTAATTCCACTTATTGAAAGTTATTTTAGTGCAACTTTATGGAGCATCTTGGCTTCTAAGAATCTCCATATTGGGTGCAGTAGTCTTTCAAACTTAATAGTGGCTAGATTGATGTGTCTGGCTGTTCCTAGCATACTTAGCTGCTAACGATTATTACACAACATTATCACTAATTATAAATAATAGTCACTTCTTGGGTCTGGCATACATCTCTCATATGGGTCAATACTGATGTGCTATGGTGAACTCGCAGATTTCAAAAAATCGGCCATGAAACGGTAAGCAGTGATATTTTTAGATAAGATACTTTATGTTATCTAATCTTGTTGGGAGATGGATTACATTAAAGAAAACCCATTAATTTTGTAGTAGATTAAAATTCTATGGCTTAAGAGCAAAGTTCAGAAATCCTCTCGGGGAGCTCAACTTTTTTCACAAATGATTTGTCGGCGAATCAGAGCGTTATTGATTAAGATGTAAATGCAATCCCCTAGGATTGTGTTTGATATGTGTTTAAAACAAACTTTCATTAATCTCTTGGTAAACTTTCTCTTTTTGTCATCTCAGCAATTTGTTGACTGCATGCATAAACAAGTTTCGTAACAATGGTTTTGTTTTAATCTGAAGTAAATTTACAATAAAATTTCCCAAATTGAAAATTCAACAGAGGTGTGTCTTAATTAAAGTGATCACTTGAAAATTGGAGACACTGAAGCTTAATTATAAAATTGTTTAGTTTTTAGCTTGATTAGCCAGAAATGTTATTTACACATCATGACAATGTATAGTGTAGTATCTATGGCCCGGTTGGTTTTAAATTGAGATGATATTTGGTCCTATGGGTCAATGTCTTGCTAAAGAAGATCTTTTGAAAGGGGATGAATAAAATGTGATACAAGAAATATTTTAACTTTTTTAAGAAACATCAGGTCAATACTCATTTAATGACGTCATTTCAATTGTGACGTCACAATACTTTCTGTCAAAAGGCAGTACTCTCCTCCATAAGATTTCTTACATTCCATCTTTTTTTATGATTTAACCCTTTCACACCTATGTGACTTTAAGTAGACTCTACCATGCATTGATATGGATGCGTCCATTATGGTCTACAGTGCTGAAAGGGTTCAACATTATTTAGCACCTAACATAACAATTAAAAGATTTTTCTTTCAGTAATTGTGTGATTGAATGGACCCGAGAAAAGTGATGTTGACTTAATGCTTTGTCCTTGTCATTATCACTTTCTCCGGTCTATACAACCACATATTCACCTCAAATAAAGTCCACAAATGATAAATATTGTGCATTCAAGCTTGTATTCAGAGACAGTGTTAATTCATTCACCCCTGAAGTTTCATAATGAACTCTTCCAACCTTTGAATTGGAAGAGTTCAAATGTGTCTTCAGGGGTAAATGAGTTAAGAAAGTCCTGTGGTCTCTTAATTGACACAGGTCTGCATGGTCTCTTCATAGGAGTGACCTCTTGAGCAGGTTTGACTGTATAGAAAAGATATTGTTATAATTGTATATGTCCGCTACATTAATAATTGTTACTTTCCTGTGGAATCTTTCATAAGTGGAAATATTTTATTTGTACAGCGTTAAATTTTAGGTTTCAACATAATCAAATCTATAAAGTATTGTTTTAAAAGCAATTTAGAAAATGTATAAGGTCAATGTCATTGTTGCTAACAATACACCATGGGGTATGGCTTAGACCTTAAGCTCTGAATCTAATGACTGGTATTTTTGAAATTTGACATAATGATACATTATACACTTATTGCCCTGGTGTGAGGGAGACCTGAAGAGTTGTTTCCCTGAGATAAATCATGTTTCCCGAGAGTGAAGCCGAAGGGAAACATGATTTTTGGAAAGTTATATCACAGTCATACTCCTTGTCATTGCTCTGAAGCTGTATTTTTTGACATGAAACATATAGCAGGTATAATATTGAGCTCCAACAGGCATTGTACCTTGGTCCAGTTTGAATATGGATGTTATTTGTCAAAGATCAAGGTCACTGTTACTTAAAATAGAATTCCACTCTCACTGTCAAGGTCATATGTTAGTTAGCCATTGTATTTCTTGACAGATTTTGATGGAACATAACAGGTATATTAACCTACAGCATGCATGTACCTTGGTCAAGTTTGAATATGCGTGTAAACGGGTCAAAAGTCAAGGTCACTGTTACTTAAAATAGAATTACACTTTCACTCTCCAAGGGATCATGTTAGTTAGCGTAGAACAGGTATATTTACCTACAATATTCGATTGTACTTCGACCAAGTTTGAATATGAGTGTAATCGGGTCAAAGGTCAAGGTCACTGTTACTTAAATGGAATTCCAATGTCACTCTCTATGTGATTCGATCATGTATGTCGCTGTATTTCTTTACAGATTTTGATTTAAAACTAAACAGGTGTTCTTAAAGAAAGATGTTTAACTCATTCACCCCTGAAATTTCACAATGAACTATTCCAACCTTTGAATTGGAAGAGTGTAAATGTGTCTTCAGGGATGAATGAGTTAAGGCTCCTATTCTTCTTCAGTTAAACTAAGACAAAATTATGTACATCTTTATCATTTGACATCGCCGTTCTATTTATATGTGACATTATCATGGCAGTGACTATTTGTAATCACTACCAATGTATCAAAAACAAGGAAGAGTCAATTAACAGTTGATATTTTATGTTTGTCCATAAATACAACAATATATCAATACAATTATGATTATGATACAATCAATATACTCATATATTTCAATTAAAACAAGGTCTTAATTATTATATTTTATTTCTTAAATATACAGATAGTAGATTTTAATAAGAGGACATGAGTCTGCAATGATTGAAGTTTGACTGAAACTTCTCATGGAAATTGGAAGAAAAAAAATCAAACTTATATTGCAAAATAAAATACGATCATGTCAAATGGAGTAATGATACATTTGAGAATGTCTACTGCTTAAACCAGCAGCTGGTCATTTCTGGTGCTGTTAGGACTGAATGATTTTAAAAACTCAAAAGCATCATGGGGAAAGTGTTTTCGAAAATGAAAATGAAAGGTGGGCATATTGGTATAGATGTTCAAGCAATGAGTTAAATCTGAATCAAGCTGATGTTTGTTACAGATATACCGAACAGTATTCAAAACAAAAATGAAATTATCAGAGTCAGAAGGATGTTTGTTGTAGGTGCACTGAACGGTGTTCACAAAGTCACTTACTCTTCACCGTCTGATGACATCTGATGAGAATTGCAATGGTCAAAAAAATTCTACTGACAGATACAACATGGCGTCCGTCAGAAAAGTTGCTAAGCCGACATGACAAGCAAATATTATCATATATAGCACCAACATTTTGGAAAACACTTGAGTTTCCAAAATCATTCATGTGTATTTTGCTCTGGTACACGATCTGATGGAGTTTTGTCATCGTAGCAAATATTCTAGTTACATTTTTCATTCTTAAATATTGGTAGCAGTAATAAACATTTGAAAATTGGTGAATATTTTACAGTCTTCAGATAACCATTGTTTCATTGGCGATCAAATTAACTTTTGCTAATATAAAAAAAAAAAATCCTAAGAGGGACGCCAGTGTTTCACATGTTTACTTCCACACATATACTGGAATCCATTCATTGATATTTTTTTCCAGAAATGTTTTGACTCTTTTTAAATAACTCATTCTTTTTTGTTGGAAACATGATATGTCTATATTTTTAATGTGACAATAAAAATCAGTATTTACTTTAGTGATCGTTTGTGGAATTCAAGTGAATGATCGTTAGATAGACACATACCACATTTTTGACACACAGTATCCATCTGTCATACCATCTAAGTAGATCTAATTATGGCAAAAAAAAAAAAAAAAACCTTGACCTGAAAGTACTGTAAAAGTCTCTGTTTTCGTGGTCTCTAATTTTTGTGGATTTGCTAAAATGGTCAGCTTCATAGGATCTATTTTTAGCAGATTTCAAGTTTAAGAGCCAATCGCACAAAATGCTATATGGTGATGAGGGTTTAATGTGCTTTCTATTTTTCATGGCAAAATTGTTACTGCAGAAACCGCGAAAATTACAGCCCTTCGAAAATACAACCTTGACAGTATATAAAGAAGCTTAATTAGTACAATATGGGTTCAATTAAATAGGGATTAATTCACAAAGAGAGTGATGTATCACTATGATTTCCTTGAATTTACTCACACACATATGATATTCACTTTCCCATTCTGGCGATATCTTCCGTTCTGGCATACATAATTTGTATTGAGAAATAAATAAAACTCTTATCAAGTCTAACATTGTACCCATTGTCAATGTAACCGATATCACAGGGTAATAATTGTCACTATCACATGCAAACACCACTTGATCAAAAAGCAGTTTGATTGTTGAGCCTTGATTGAAAACCAGATAATCTGCAGACACACCGATATATAGTCATTGTTATGTAGGAGTACCGGCTTAATAACATGTGTAAAATATTTTTTGTACCAGTGACTCAAAATGTGTGTCACTGTGTGAGTTCATACAGGTGACTCGATCAAAACATGTATTAATTTGAAAAAAGAGTATTATATATTTAACTCGCATTGTGTAGGTGTGTTTTAACAGGGGACTCAAAATGTGTGTCAGCTAAAATAGGTGGCTCAAATGTTTGTGTCTGTTTTAACCGGTGACTCAAAATGTGTGTCGCTGTACAGCTGACTCTCAATGAGTGTGTCTGTATAGATGATTGAGTTACAATGTTTGTGTTTACAAAGGAGACTCATCAAGTTTATACGAGTAATTGTCATCCTGAATACTGCTTTGTGGAGACATTCAACAACTGATTTACAAAATGAACTTTTGTAGAAAGGAAACACATTGTAGTGCCAATGTGGTGCACCAGGTCTTTCACTCACAGTGGGGTCGTCTCTGTGCAGGCGTCCATTTCTACCTGGGTGGCACTACTCTGGGACCCGACCTGGAGTTCGTAGATACGACTTTGGTGGCGGAAACACAATTTTGAAGTCAGAATGTCAACAAACTCGCCACGGAATGTCCTAGAGAAGAGAAGGCACAGACAGAACAGTATAACAGTGTTGACCCAGGCCATGAAATATGTCGCGACTCGGGCACGCTCCATTTGAACCATTAAAGCACCGTCCTGCAGCCACGATGGCGGAAATGTCTTGTTAATGATGTTCATCACAGTCGGGGGTAGCACTAACAGGAAGTAGATTGTGGACAGTGCTAATGTGGTGTGAGTAAGCACCATCTGGTGGGGACCAAGGTTGTGGCTATGCTTGACCGGTCGCTTAAGACAGAGTCCCGCTACAATAAGGATGTTAAAAATGAAGAGAAGCGCGAGGGGGATAAACGAGTAAAACGAGGCAGACATCCATGGCCAAATCATGGCGTGGATATCATTCTCATTGTGGAGTGGGTAGCAATGGTTCATTAGTTCGTACGTCCACATGGCGTGGATACTGACCACTACAAGGCCCACAATGATGATGACCGCCGCAAATTTAGCCATGAAAATAGTACACATTGACGACACCTTCCATGGGTGCCAGATAATGATGTACCGGTCAATCACCATGGCAACAACAAACCAGATTCCAGAGTACGATATCACGCGCATTATAAACTGCCACAATCGACACAACCAATCAGATCGGTTATCTATTGTTTTCTCATCAGCCACCTCGGCAATCCACTCGGAGCCCAGAAACAGATAGAGAGTCAGGAGATTGGCTATGGCGTAGGACGACATGTAAAAACTGATTGAGTAGGGTTTGAACGTTTTCTGGTGGAGCACAATCAGTGTGATAATGTTGCCAATAGATCCTATGAGAATCAGTATCGGCGGCATGTAGAAAGTGAAAATAGTGTTGAGGCTCTGCATTTCTAAGTAACTAGCATCGTAATCACTGTACGCGGGATTATTGTAGTCCGTTCGGTGGTCCGAGGAATTGAATGAGAGATTGTTGTTGTTACTGTCAACCACGCTGGCCTCACTCATTAGACCATAGTGCTCAGCAATCGCAACAGAATTGGACATGGCTTATTAGTTTCCGTCTCCAATGTGGCTTGAAATGTCTCTGGAATGTATTTCGCATATGCGGGGGGATAATTTCCCGGTGACGAGCGAAGCTGTCTGAATTGAGGTACTCAAACTGTTGAACAATTCATAGCACTGCCACTAGAATAATAATCACAGATTTACCACACGTTCCCTTAGAAAGATGGGCATGCAAAATGTCGTTGGTTACAACTTACATCTCGCTGTTTCATTTAGTGATTAGAGACCGGACAGATATTGATCTTGTTGTCATGAAAGCCGAATTGTGAACTGTCACAGAATCTCAAGATTATCTCGAAACCTTGAATAAGGATTGTATGTATATGTATGTAGCTGTTCAATAAATTACCGTTCCTTTTTTAATGGAACAATTCCCAGGAAGCTGTTTGAGATATAGGTCAATCCTATTCCTTTGTCAATCCGTCATACAAGGGCTGTCAACGCTGGAGGTAACGTGTAACGTTTCCGTTACTTGACACGTGATGGGAATTGACCAAGACTTACAAATCCCCGCACGTTTGAAAGTTGTGCCGGTTTCCGTTGAGTGGATTGGGTCTATAGTTGACCTAACTCCTGCCCTAACCTTTCCGGCTGTTAGTTGACAAGGTGCTGATCATGTTGGTCATTATAAGTTTTGTTTATAAATCTCTTCTTTATATATTCCTGCAAATAAAAATAAAAGTATATGAAATTTTACAGAAACAATGTTTTTTTCCGATAAAATTTTGAACTGAAATATTAGCTTTAAAGTGTCATAGCTATACATTGTTTCTTTCCTCTGAATGGTTCATTAATTAAAACCATCAGGGACACAATGTAATATTAATTCAGAAAAGTTATTGATTTTCACAGGGGCAAACATTTCTCATTTTAAAAATTCAAATATTAAAAGACTGAAAATAAAATTTCTGGTGACCCCCCCTCCCCATAGAGTTTTGGGATCTGCTATTGAACTCGTAAAAGAGAAATTTTCTATATATTTTTTTTTTTTTTTTTTAATATAGATAAAAAAATCTTTTTTGAAAACAATTTGACAATTCATTTATCTTTGATTTTTGGGGGGAATTAGAAAATAAGGAATTTATTTTTACAATATGTTTGTTTTGAAATTTTATATTTACTGGTAAAAATGTATTAAAAGAAGATTATAATTGTCTTCACCCCTTAGAGTAATATATACTAAATAATATCTATCTCATCGAATCTTAAACACGTACAGAACTATTTCTGTCTTACGTATACATGATTATTTCTGTCCCGGGGAATGGTATAATAGACATTCGTGTAAATGGTATGTAATTATTCCAAACCCAGCGGCAATGCTGGCTATGCATGTTAGATAGGGACATTTTACTGTTAGCAAACCTCAGTACATAGGCAGGCATCACAATAACAAAACCAAAATCATTTCGTGATGGTAATTTCTTTTCTCGCGCGTCTAGCACCTAATCAGGGGGAGTACACACACCACGTTCTCTGTAGCATTTGGTTAGGGGACCAAGTCAGCTACGGAAATCCACTTCTTTTGGAATAATTGCTCTATAAATAGTTCATTCCTCCAATAATCACCTGTATCCCTACTTTGAAGCCAAAATTGCTAAAACACTGGGCATTGTGTATTTAAAGTTTGCGTGTAGTTTTCAAAAAATTCTAGGTAATAGCCTCTCCTTTTCCCCCAAAGCATTTCATCTAGACTTAAAATTACTATAATCAAGAAAAATTTCATATGCAAAGATCAACTTCTGCATGGCCTTGCAATTTTCCATTATCAGGTTTTCAGAACACTTAAATATAAGCATCTCCCGGCCATTTTCCAATTTGTTATACATATCAGTCTGTATCAGTTTGATACTTAACATCCTGCTTCGCTTACCCTTGAATACAGATTTGATTTAATCATCCAAAAGAGCATGATTTCAAGAGTAACTCTGTAACTTGGATTTTGTTTAATGGAAGAGAGTCCACTATACAGTCAATTGAATAGAAGGATATAAAGCAATGTATATCGCTCAAACTGTATTTTGCTTTCAGTTCTTTTACTTTCTGCTATTTTCGGATTAAACCAATTTTTTATTAT
The DNA here is from genome assembly GCF_002113885.1 of Mizuhopecten yessoensis. Lineage (NCBI taxonomy): Eukaryota > Metazoa > Mollusca > Bivalvia > Pectinida > Pectinidae > Mizuhopecten > Mizuhopecten yessoensis. The sequence continues at coordinate 1,214,328 of NW_018407907.1, read as the reverse complement.
CATTTCTAATTAAGTGCCCTTACTGACCTAACCGTCCTAATTAAATCCCAAAACTCAACATATAAACTAAACAATAGCACAGAGTATATGACATCAAATATAAGTGCTGCCATTGAACCTTTAAGTGCTGCTCTACCACATAACTGGGAATTGATTAAAAATGTTCCAACTGAGACTCTTAACTCACTCACACTTGAAGACACATTTGAACTGTTCCAACCAAAAGGTTGGAACAGTCCATTATGAAATTTCAGGGGTGAATGAGTGTAAAGGCCTTTTACATGTAATTGTCTTAGTACGAATATAAAGGAAACAACTTAATTCTAGCACAACAAACTTTTTAAGGCCTGTACACTGTAGAAAAGTGGATGAACACCCTATGTTTAATGCTTCATGTTGGTATGATATCCAAATCCCATGTTTATTTCAGTACAAAGCTTTGAAAGTGAGATCCCAAAATAAAGGCTAAGCTTGTTTTGAACACAAACAGGAATTGAAAACTGATCTTGCAAACTTTCGTAAACGTTTATTTCTGTTGTCCAGCAAATAGTGTAAATGGCCAGTGTCTCGACTCTTTACGGCTGAAAACAACTCACCAAGCCATATTGTGCCAAATCATTAAAGTCAGCTGTCAATTAATTATCATGGAGATAAATATTTCGTCCAGTAGCTCTCTAACACTGCAGGCAAACAGAGGGTTGGGTAACATGTTGACCTATTCCTCCCCTTTGTGGATGTTAAAATGGGGGTTGTAACGATCCCAAATGTTTCTCTCATCGATTATTGTATAAAATATATAAGAAGATAAAAATGTTCGAAGCTAAGTCTTGATAATCTCTTATTGTTCCCCACACAACTGGTTGGATCCCAACTTATGACAGCTGGATTACTGGTATAATGTTTTATAGAAAAAGTGCAAATCAGTTTCCTAAAACAGCCACAGACTGGGCTGGGTGAGGAGTTACCAGATTAGTTGTGGCTTAATATCAATGAGATTTGCTTGTAAATATAGTGACACCTGTCTATTCTGACATTATGATGGACATAATATAGTGGTCAGATTAGGCTTGGTGTCAATACAAGGGTAACATTCTGGTAGTATTTCATGAGAAATAGGATTCCAGCATTGTTAGATTAGGCATGACACCAGAATATAAGGGTTATATTTGATAGTTTTTGTAAGAAATTGGGTGGCTTTATGTTAGATTATACAGGATGTCGGAATATTCAGGGGTCAGATTGGACAGTTTTCACTGTATTTTAACAAATGTTTCATATGATTTGTTTTTAACAGTAACTGTCTTGAAGATATAATTATTCCCATTTATTTTACATTATTAAAGAAAAATTTCCAAAATTTAGTTTCTAAATATTAACTCTTTCACCCCATGAGCACATTTGAACTCTTCCAATTTAAAGGTTGGAATAGTTCATTATGAAATTTCAGGGGTGAATGCCAGTTAACTTATTCACCCCTGAAGTTTCATAATGAACTATTCCAACCTTTGAATTGGAAGAGTTCAAATGTGTCTTCAGGGTTGAATGAGTTAATACCTGTTAATAATGTTGTTATGATACCACAGGTGCTATTGTTGAAGATGTTATCAATGACGTCAATGAGATGTTTTTTTTAATATATGTAGGAGTATATTGACACTGAAAATTGTTCTCATGTAAAAATTATAAAAGAAATTTGACAGATTTTTGAAACGCAATACCTGTTTGTATTTGCCAGTGTTGTCTCTTGTTTATATTTTCTGATGTCCATGTCTATGAAAACTAGAATATCATTTGCTTAACATTTTATTTTTACAATTGTGAGACACTTTTATCCCACCTTGTTTTAAGCTCACCAAGCCCTACCTGTCGTCTGCCGTCCGTCTGGCATCAAGTTTTTTACTTTTGAACAACTCTTCTGAAACCACCAACAGCCCTAGCGTGATATTTTAAAATTTGTTTGACTACAAATCCTGACCTACTGATGGCATTCACATCCGAACGTTTTTTCACAAAATATTTACTCAACTTAACCCTTTCACCCCTATGTAACTTTAGTAGACTCTACCATGCATTGATATGGATGAGTCCATTATGGTCTACAGTGGTGAAAGGGTTAATAGTGTGTATCTGCAGAGCTAAAAAATGTAAACAAGATTAGGGGTTTCCTCCATGGTAGTGGAACTTAGGTTATGATTGTGTTGTCAGCCAAAACTGAATTCTCCCGGGATAACATTTAGGACTACTATAATATGTCACAAATGTTCCAGAGACATACGAGGAAGCTGATTTTATCCCGAAACATTTCTTACATAAAAGGATCGTAGCTGGATCAGATTGTGTAGCTCAGAACACAGACCTTATTATAATAACTCTAGGGAGTTAATCTAACTTAATATTTCTCCAACGTTTCTTTTCGTATTGATGCCTGCAGAAGAGCATAAAGTAGAAAACATTCTTTATCTAGAAAAAATAGTTCTTTTTGTGGAATAAGATAAAACGTACGATACCCATAGGGCCAAAATGGACGATAAAATAGACCTAATGTATTTCCTGGAAGCTCATATATCGCTTTGTTGTATAGCCAGTTCCGTTATCTTATGCATTCAGTAATCTCGTGTCTCAATATCTGAACATATTTGAAATTCATTTATCAAAATAAACTTATTAAAATAGCGTTTAAATAAAGTATATACATTTTGATCCAATATAGATTTTAAATGAATCAGTTTGGATTTTTTTTCCTCTCACAAGAACGTTTTTTTTCCATAGACGTGTATGATACGTACCTGGCCAATAGTGTCAGGCTGAATATGGATGTGGACAAAATCTTACTTTGTAATGAGCAAAACAATTTTTAAAATGTTTGCATCAAAATTGTTTTATACTGGTTAAATAAAACGGGGATGCAGACTTGAAATATAAGAGTTCTGATTGAAAATTGCTCTAAAGAGGTTTACAGTTTGCCGAAAGGTTAGTAATAATCTACAGAGAGGAATGATATAATACTGTTTACCTTAATTCGCTCAGGCAAACTTTCGCCCTACGCTGGTTAAACCCAGATTCGCCCAATGTTGATTTTTGCCTTTCACGTTTGATTACTATGTTAATTATTTTGTTTACTAATGTTAGCTGAAATGATAAATTAGCCCTGACAACACAGAGAGTGAAAAAGATGAAAGTTAAATTCTGGTGGAAATTTACCGGTATACAGTATATTTCATTTGGCCTAATATCCTGTAGTTCTCTGTGATTAGTGGAAGTCCCTGAGGATATACAATTCAGCTTTTCACAGCTAGTCCTCAACCTGTGAGGTGACTGGGGACTATTGACACAGTAACCCAACCTTGCTCACCAAAGGGACGTATTTGACCACTCCGCGAACATAACACTTTATATTCCATTTAGCTAAATATTGAATCGTGAAATAAGAGTCTTGATTCATTCGTACATGTGAATGGTATAGGTGTGAGAATATATACGGACCTCTTGACACACATTGCTAGAGTTACATACACTGATTACCCTAAGGGGCTTCATTAGCAACTCTATACACATCTACAGCGTGAGTTACCCACAGACAGTACCAGTTAACCCGAGACAACTTCAGCCTATTTACCCTCCCACATCAGCTATCCTCCGAGAGTCACATTACATCAGGTATCCTCAAGCATGAGCTGCAATGAAATGCTTAATCACCAACCCCCAAACATCATACCTAGACAGACAACATCAGTTACATCAACAGACATCATCTTCCCGCAGACATTGTCGGCATGAGTTACCCTCAGAGGCATCAGAAGTTTCCCCAGAAATTATCACCAACCCGCAGACATCATACCTAGACAGACAACATCAGTCACATCATCTTCCCGCAGACATTGTCGGCATGAGTTACCCTCAGAGGCATCAGAAGTTTCCCCAGAAATTATCACCAACCCGCAGACATCATACCTGCAGACAACATCAGTAATAGCAATTGCAGACATCACCTACCCTTTGATGTTGTCTGCACATACCCTCCCAGGCATCACAAGTTTCCCCCAGGCATCATCAGCAACCCTGAGACATCATTAGTTATCCCATAGACATCACCTACCCCCAGACAACATCAATGATCCAGAGAAAAATAATCACTTTCTAGCATAGACATTTAACCCTCTCACCACTGTAGACCATAATGGACTCATCCAGGTCAATGTATGGTAGAGTCTATTCAAGTTAGATAGGGGTGAAAGGGTTAAAGCTATCCCAAGAAAAAGATAATCTCTTACCCCATAGCTGTCGTAATGGTGCACCCGTAGACATTGTCACCCATGACCATGGACCTTATCAGCTGCTCCCATAGCACCATCACCCATGTCCATGGACCTTATCAGCTGCTCCCATAGCACCATCACCCATGTCCAGGACCTTATCAGCTGCTCCCATAGCACCATCATCCATGTCCATGGACCTTATCAGCTGCACCCATAGCACCATCACCCATGTCCATGGACCTTATCAGCTGCACTCATAGCACCATCACCCATGTCGTTGGACCTTATCAGCTGCACCCATAGACATCAAAGCTACACCGACAGACATTTAACTCATTCATCCCTGAAATTACATAATGAATTATTCCAACCTTTGAATTGGAAGAGTTCAAATGTGTNGCAGATTTTTATCAGCTGTTCCAATGGGCAATGTCAGCTGCTGACCCAATAGATCTATATGTAACACTTCTTCATTTCAGACAGTTCTACCTTGGAATATTGCACAGTAGAACCAGTATATTGTACTCGGACGTACAAGAAACCATTCAGAATTGCCACAACTAACCCTTAATGCTTTCTCTGCATGTCGATATTCAAAACTTTTTCTCTTGTACAGTATTCAAAACTGTTTTTTATGAGCTTGACTGCCAGTAGTCAACTAAAAAGCTAGCTTTACAAGGAGTCGGTGATTCATTCTATCTGGAAAGATGAAAAAACTTTGCACCCTTTAATTTCTCTGAAAACCTTATTATATAATCCCTACAAGCAGAGCACTGGCGGATCCAGAGGTTTTTTCGGGGCTTCAGGAACCCTCCACCCAGAGAATTTTCTTTAGGAATCATGTATTTTCACTATTTTCCTCAATTTTCCCCCACTTGGAAACCCCCCCCCCCCCCCCCCNTTGAAATTTGGAAAAAAAAAACCAGATAGGTTTCTGGATCTGCCACTGCAGGGATAGACAATAAGGCTATACTCTTGGATTAAAGTTAAATCTCTAACTAGACTAATGAATCTCAAAACTGTTCCCGATTAACTTGTCAGAATTCCATATTACTTATTATGTTTTATATAGTACATTAAATTGTATTATAGTAAAGTTGGAAACTAAACTAGCCCGACTGACTAATGATAATTAAAATTAATTAGTTGCCCTGGATTAAAAGTTTGTGTAGAAAACGCTGTAGATAACATGTGTTTGATGACGTGTCTAAATATTACAACAGGTCCTAAAAAAGATGTTTAATTGAAAATTACTTACCTCCAGGCAAGACAATAAAATCCCATTATATCAGAAAATGATGTGTTGCGTTTAAGTTTTTCCACTCACACAAAGGCAGAGCAACTTTCCAATCAGAACAGAAAATTAAATATTTTACGATGCGATGGTTTAAACAAGATCCCAATTATAACCAAAAGTTAAAGGTTTTAAAATGGTTAAAAATCCTCACTTTCACAAAAGGCGGAACAACTTCCCAACATTACCAAAAGTTAAACATTTCAAAATAGTTAAAAAATTCTCACTATCAAAAAGGCGCGAAAAACATCCCAATCATATCGGAAAATAAGTTGTATGTACCTGATCATAACAGAAAAATATTTGTTACAATGGTTAAAAAATTCCTCGCTTTAAATATCCCTCATAGCACAGGAAGAATCAACATCTCCACAATCTAATCGTGACAGCAAAATACATGGCAAGTTAATATCAAATATCCCCATTGGCCCAACAACCTAGTGTTACCTAGACTACAAACCTTATCTGTGCTACACAATTTCTACTCTTGATTACAGCCATAAGTCTTTCAACGTGTATTCATAAAAAATAATATAATCACCGATGCCCGCTGGAGATATGTAGAAATACTTACCTCCATCACGTAAGCGTGTAAAAGGGGATCACATCACACGTTTTATCGTAACTATACCAAGTTTCCTCCTTCGCTCGACCGTAGCGTTAATATCATACCACAGCTAGGAGATCTGTGCTGATAGGCGGACTGTGTTAAACTTACCGATTGAAATGTTAGCACACTGTAGTGTGTTTGCTGCTGAGTGCTGGCGTTCCAGGCTCTAATACTGGAAGCTTCAGGGCTGCCTAAGATATATATATATATATATATATGATGTACTAGCTATATGTAGAGTGATAAGGTTTTTTTATCCAGTTCCTCTCATAGCTTAATCCACATCTATTTGTTTCTGTGGAATATTGTCGAGTGGTCACTGTGAGCACCGTGTTTTTAACAGCTATAATATCTAAACATTAACAGTGCCGTACAAAGGTTGTTATGTTAAAAACAACTAACAAAGATGTGAAACACTCATGGTGGTCCTCGCTATTGTTGTAGAAAAGCCATTTCTGTCCATTGTGTATTGGCTGATGGCATTTTGTAACTGGTTATACTGTTGTTTAGTAAAAAGTACGGAGATGACCTTCTGCTACTCATAGAATTGTTCTGAAGCCAGTGTGCCCTATAAAGTAGAAACGTATCTACAAAATGTTTGAATTATGATGATTCAAATGGGTTGTTTACTTTGTATATACCAGGTAATGTTAATCTTTTGTCAGTAAATAAAAATCAAAAAAATTCTGTTTAGTGGAGCAATACACCTCAAATTTGACTTGTTACATCAATCGTTCCTGCGGTATAACTGGATAAATTTCAAATGTGGCTGTTGTCCTATAGTTGTCGATTACAGCCTCCCTCAAACTGAAATGAGTTTGTCACTCCTGTGTCACTTACGATACAAAGTTTTGTTATAATCTTTGAAACATCCATTAAGACAATGTAACCTCCTTTGACATGTAGCGATAAGAACTTCTTGTAAATCACAATTATTTTTTTAGAAATTTTGTTCCTTGACGACTGGATGTAAAATCTTCAAATGTGATTTATAATGCATACAGACCCCAAATTTCTGTAGTGCAAGTCGTATGTGTTCAACCACACCTGTTAAATTGGCAGGCTAAATTGCTTTACGGTGAACTTTTAATTCTCCGTGAATTTTGTCAACCAAGTGCTTACGATAATCTTGTCCTCCAGGGTTTTTTGAATTGACGCTGGTTAATGCTCATTTAAATTACATATCGTATGTATGATAATGTGACATTTTCACACAACGCTCTGTATATTTGTATAGATCGCAAAATCTTCAATACTTTGACTATCGAGAAGTTGGCCTGTAATAGCAATAGACGGCCAATACCTATTGAGGAATTTGTCTCTCCATACAGACCTGCTTCTTATGTATTCTTGATATCCGACGAATTATCCAATGTTAGTATCAATTACAGGGTATTTCCACTAAACTGTTTCCTTTCCCTTGCTATAAAGGTAATTTTATCCCAAACGAGTTAAAGGGTTTATGTGAACGTTACGCGAATGTTACGTCATGTTTGGTGACATTTAACGCGTTAGTGTACCTCTAAACAGAGCACTGTTGCGTCGGGATCTGTAGTAAGCACAGTTTTATAGCGTGTCCACAGTGTTTCGCGACTGTCAGAAAGCCGGTGCTGATTATGGTGCAGGCCAGCACTGGATGATTGATCAATACAACTTGCCTATATAATAGGAACGGCACTAAAGAGGGAGGAGCTTGTTAAACTGGGGTGTGGGTTTACAGAGCAGGGAGGGGCTAATACAATAAGGAATGGCTTCCATAGCATAGGGGTGCCTTTTGATATACTAGGGGTTTCATAAGTGGGCAGGTGTTACTACATAGGGGTGTAGAGGGGAGGGTCATTTACATAGGTGTTTCTTAAGTGTTTGTGTGTTTGAAGGGGGGG
>NW_018407907.1:1136345-1206087 GCF_002113885.1 Mizuhopecten yessoensis | reverse complement strand
GGGGGGGGGGTTACTTTAGCAGAAACATGCTTCTACTGAGGTAGACATCTACTGTGGAAGAGCTTTTAAAGATGATAATTTAGTGCTTGTACAATGGATAGGGTGCCTCTACCCTTGAAAGAAGGAGTTCAGCTGAGGAGACAGGCTATTGACGGAGGGACTCTGCAACACCAATACCAGATTCTGTTTTGCTCATACTCATTCATCTCTACATATCTTAAATGGACTTGCCCAGTCTTTGATATGGTAAGGTTCAAGTGTGACTTGAGGGGTGAATTGGTTAACAGAAGAGGGGTTTGTTTCTCCAGTAGGGTCATGCTTTCACAGAGAATGAAAGAGACTTCTAATGTTGATGGGCTTTTGTTGACGAGACAAGCACTTGCAGTTGGGAGAGGTTACGTGTTTTTACCAATATTCACAACATTACGTCGAGGAGACCTGAAAGTTTGGCCTTTAATTAACTGTACTTGAGTTTATTTATCTGATTGCGTGTGATATTACTTTAACCAACAACTTTTTGTATTGGTAAAATAATCAATGAAATCATGAGTTATTACACAAAATGTTAACAGTTCATTGTAGATTTCAAAATATTTCCGAAATTCACGAAAAATTTACGATAAATGGTCACGACCCAGGACTGGTTTCAGATTATTCTTGTGTATAGATTGCACACCCCTTTACTTGATATAATCATTTTTCTCTAAAAAAGTGTGCACTATGCGTGAATATTTACATTCTGTATGCTTAGACCCATTGACAAAAATTACATTCATAAATGCATAACACAGGTGTTCATAGAATCTCAGCACGTGGGAACTGATAGTAACCTGATCACACTGCGTAGTAATACACTACAAAAACTACTCACTCGGAACGACCGACCTAGATGCTTAATTCTTACATCTTAAAATATTATTGAACTGTGCTTTGTGAAATATCCACGTATTCACGTGTCCTGTGCTACAAATAAACATTGAATATGGAACTACATTTTGTTGTGTTATTGTTGTTGACGGTTGCTAAGATCTCTCACGATAGTGTCACATTTCCCCGCGAAAAAACACTGTTCTCGCCACTGCGTTGCACCCGTGTATAAGCAGGAACAAACCCTGTTTATTTGTTTTATTCGTTGTTATATCGATCCACTGAAAGGATTCGTCAATGTAAATATAAGGAATGATATTTATTTTTTCAACATTTATGAGGTCATAACAACAATGGGTTTTTGGACATATTTTACATGAATCGCTAACGCGATTCATTCAATATGTCCATAAACCCATTGTTGTTATGACCTCATCAATGTTGAAAAAATAAAAATCATTCCTTAAATATTTACGGTATTACAGCAAGGTACTAGGGTCTCCTACCGAAGAACAGGAATGCAATACAAACAGAGAGAAGGGTTAAATAGACTGCTGTGTATTGACTGGTGACTGTTACGGGATTCATTGCCGTCGGTAACATGATAGACATAAACTCATTCACCCCTGAAATTTAAATGAACTATTCCAACCTTTGAATAGGAAGAGTTCAAATGTGTCTTCAGGGGTGAATGAGTTAATGAGTAAGCTATGTTGAAGAAGCGAACTATCACATTCCAATGATAATGAAATAATTTTTTGGCAAACATGGAACCAGAACCAGAACCCTATACCACACATCTGTATTTTAGCTAAGTGTCACCACAGACGTAACGTGACACTCAGCGAGAGTTGTCCTTAAGGTGAATCTGACATGGTTTGCCGTGTGAATAAGACAGATGGATCGAGACCTGAGAAATCGTGGCCGTAGCATTAAGGACCATTTTATTCATCGGCACGATATCTTTTCTGTGACACAAAATCTTTTCCACCACACATGATTTATTTTGATTTCCTTAAATTAAAATTGACAGATGGAATATTAAAAACAAAAGTCCAACCTGCATGAGAAACAACCTCTATTAAGAGACCACGTGTTTTTTAAGAGACCACTCGCAGAAAATTCCCTATTGAAGTTAAATATAAGAACTTCATTTATTTTAGAACAATTACGAAACAAGTTATTTCAACCTATATTAATTATCGTCCTTGTTTGCCGGAATGGAAGCACACACAGTGTCTTAAGGTGGGCGGAAACCAGAGAATTCAGTGAAAACCGTAATTTCAGGACAGGTGTGACCTTATACCTTTTCATGTCCGAGTGATGAATTAAACCCCGGACGCCTTGGTGAAAGGCGAGTGCGTTATCCACTGGGCCACCTGGCCTCCCGGGCCCATTGAAATTATTTTCATGCTAACTGAAACTGTGACTGAGACCAGTTTTAAAACTCCCCTTTGCAGTTGTTTTCATTGCTGGCTGGCCCTGTGTTAGGGGACCACCTGCAATATGAGACCACTTCGTAGTTCTCCCGACGGTGGCCCCTGAATATAGATATATGACTCGACAGTATTAGAAACACAATTAAGTATTTGTGTAAGTTACGACACAATGTAAACATGTCCTAATTAATAACGCCACCTTTAGGTCATGTGACAAGCTGATTTGCACTAAATGGTGTAAAACGTCACAAAGGCAACATTTTTTCATCTGACAGAGTAAACTTTTGTGTGGAAAATTGATTAAGTAGATCCTGTCTAATAATTTAACACATTCATGTTTCTCTATATATGCAGCAGCTCTCATTGAGTTTATTCTACAGCAAAACTTTCACATATGCCCCTTGTTTCATTTGCCACTTCGTTTACCGCCAACATATTTCAATGTTTCTTTTTTCTTGTTTTCTTAAGAATTCCTTTATACATTTCCCTCAATTTATCGCCAAACCCCTTTAAACCACCAAAATTTCTCTGGATAAATGGTGGCGATATAACAGGGTTTTACTGTACATAAAATCATCATTGTACCTCTGGTATGACGTATGACGTAAATGGTATGACGACGTAGGTCTGCATCCCATTCTGTCGTGATTCAGTATCATTGCTCTAGTGGCTTCATGTCAAAACAGATTGTGATCAAACTTAATACAGAGGTCAGGTATTTATAAGCATTTAAGCATGCAATATGAATGCCAACTGGATAAAGGCAACTTCAATGAAGCGCACTAGCTTTATTATTAATCATTATATTTGGCATATTTGGAATCTGTTTATCTCATAGAAAATTCAATTACACTTACTATTATTTAGCATTTAGTTCAAATTATGTATGTACCGTGTATGCTTGTTCAATGAATAGAACAGCCATCGCCCAGGGAGGGTCAGTGGTATCCAACGTAACATGGCATTCATAGCCTATAGGAATGCCAACTGAATTTGGTGGAGTTATATATATAATGGCAATGACATACGACGGTAAATATTCTGGAGTGCAAAAGTCAAGGTCACTTTCTATTTATAGATACTAGTGGAACAATGACACCAAATTGGCTTGAGAGTGCACGTGGGGGCATTCATATTTTTCAGACTTTAATAGGATTTTTTCTCTAGGAATTCCTTAAGTGTCCTGGAAACACCCCCACCCCCCCCCCCCCCCCCCCCCCCACCTCNAATATCCAGATTCAAACTGTAAGCATATTTGACTGTTACTCATTGAGAGATAGTTACGACTGTAACATAAAGTTCTCACAAATTGATAACTTCTATTTCCCCTTTCCAGTTAGACTTACCCTCATTAGACTAGCAATTATTATTGTTCCCTACGATCGACACCCTGATCAACCAACTCTGCCCTGCGGGAAGATTTACCTTTTGGGATGTGAACTAGCCTATACCTATAGGTGTGAAACGTGAACAATGTACCGCAATTATCAGTTTGTAAGTTCGTCTAATTATATTTAATGATGTCTGTCAATGATCAAGGCTTCAATCTACGTTTTGATTTTCATAGATGACAGACAATTACACAGAAATAAGAAATACAAACACAGAAGTACACACAAGTACTTTGTACTCAGAAACGTCTGCTGACCTACCTTTGCGATGCGGTAATGGTTGACAGCGCCGCACTGTGTTGGAAGGGTAAAGAATGCCATAGCGCATCAAAATATTTCTGGGGAGAACACTGGCAGCAGTCCTCTTATGTTAGCACTTTCCACGCTTTAAATATTGCACTAAATTATGAAGACATGGTATATTGTTTGATCCCTATTGGATGCGCCAATTCATAAATTTGCTAATCTGTTAAAACATTTGATAATGCACTAAAATTGAACGAGTGCACTAACATGTATATATATATATATACAAAGTGTCTTTTTCTATCAGTCATGTGTATGTCCATTAGTTCAACTTATCATGTTACAACTATGGAAACTGCTATTAACAGCATATCGCCAAAGGTACTATGTATTAATTAATTACGTCCCGTCTTTACAACATATCCCTCTTCCGGAAACCAAAAGAATTGTATGGAAGACAATATGATGTACCAACGTGAGCGAAGCAGCCATGTTGGTATATCCAATTAGTGTCTATTAGGTGGCGTGCACGACAATCAGCGGCATATCCGACTTCTGTCCTAACAGCCGTCTGTAAGGTAACGACGCTGTTTTTCTCTCTCAGCGGCGGTGTCAGAACTGCTCGCACTTCAAATTGTCACCAGACCAGCCGATTGTGTGCAGCTCAGAAATTGTAGACTGGAGCAATTCATAGCTGACCTTATTTAAGCCCTTCTCTGGTAAAGTACACACACGATCGTAATACAGAGACGGTGATTACAGGGTGTGACAATTGCGACACATCCGACCATATATGTCCTATATGAACGCTTTTGTTAAACCAATTAATAATAACCCAGATCGATTTTATTTTCTGAACATTTTTTTTTTTTTAACCCATATGAAAGAGATCTAATTGATAATGTCAAGGTGCTCCGGACCCTCCTGTAGGAATGACCCAGTCAATTTTACTTTCTGATTAAATTAAAATATTGATCGCATATGAAAGAGATCTAATTGCTAATGTCGAGATGGTCTTGAACCAAGGAGTGACATTTTATGTCTGTTATACTTTCGAATTAATCAAAATGTTTACAATTTGATTTAAAAAAAATCATTTTAAGAAAATTGGTTTTCATAGAAATTGTGGGTCTGAAAGAGGTTATCATATTGATTAATTTAAAGGAATTGTAATTAAAATAAAGTGATCATCATGGATGTTGTTGTGAAAAAAATATATATATAATTTCTTTTATTTCTTTCTGCATTTACAGTAAAATATATTAAGCAAAACATAATTGTTGAAACAGGATTTGGAAGCACTCGTAGTTTTAAAACTTTTTTAAATCCATAAAAAATAATTTGAATGTGAAAATGGTGTAGAGAGAAGAAAAATGTTCATAAACAGTTGGGGGAGAATTAAAACTGCTTTATTTACACACAATTACAGAGAAAGATAAGCTTGTAGAATTGATAGCTCAAAATGTTTGAGTGTTACAGGAAATTGGCCTTTGTGCTGTTAAAAATATTCATTGGACTGTCAAATATTCATTAGACTGTCAAATATTCATTAGACTGTCATATATTATATTCATTAGACTGTCATATATTCATTAGACTGTCATATATTCATTAGACTGTCATATATTCATTAGACTGTCATGTATTCATTAGACTGTCATATATTCATTAGACTGTCATATATTCATTAGACTGTCATACTGAATTGAAGTTATCATGATTGGAAATGACTTCCAGAGGCCCAGTCCTCCTCTCACCTGAATCTGTTTAAGAAAATTGTTTTTGTGTTTTACCTTCTATTAACAGCTATGGTCATTAAAATGAAGTGCCACCGGTTTTGGTGATGGAAGAAACCCAGAGTGCCCAGTGTCAAGCATAAAATGTACCCGCCTACCAAAAAGGATCTCGATACTTTCATACCTGCATAAAATATATCGCCTCCCCCTACTTATATTTTTGGAATAATTTGATTTAAAAAAAAAAAAAATTGTGATGTAGATTTAATTTGATTGATTTTTTTTTCAACTTTTAGATAATTGGTTCCATCAGGTCTGGGTACGCATAAAAAAGTACCATACCCTATCGAAAATCTTAAATTTCAATAGAGCTCAGAATTGAACAGGGCGTTACAGGACAGCCACTGACCAGCGGCTAGTACCTGGTGATGCCCCATGTAGGCCTCTAACCCGCAACTCAGTGGCCTGGTGAAGGTCTAGTGATCGTAGACGGTCAGACGCCTTAACCACTCGGCCAACTCACCGTGGCCCCGTCCTGAATCTACATTTAGAAATTGCCATGTTGTATCTAAAAACCAAATAATACAATATTTACAGAGGTATGATACAAACTCAAAGAACAATTATGACAAATTACTACAATTTTTGGAATAATTTTATTTAAAAAAAAATAAAAAAAAATTGTGATGTAGATTTTATTTGACTGATTTTTTTTCAACTTTTGGATAATTGGTTACATCAGGTCTGGTTATGTATGAAATGTTTTATGTATATTGTTGGTGTTTAAAGCAGCATGTGTCTCCTTAAGTCTGGCACGTACACGATCCATCTTCACACTGTCTGCAGGTATTTCGTTAATATCGGGTAATAAGGTTAGCTATGTGTTCTATTAACATTGATTCACGTTATTGCACGTTAAAACACATCTGGAGCCGGAGCTTCTTGGCCATAGCCACACTTCACTGATAGTTTCGCTACAGTGCTATTTATCTATTTGTGAAATCTCGTAATAATTTGTTTTTTTATCTGATAAAGATGGAAGACTTTCCATTGTAGTTTTTTATAAATACACTTGTCAAAATTCTTAGTCTCATTTTTAGAAATTTCACGTTAAAATGTGTAGTGTTACTATTGTAATATATTACGTATTTTCTACTAGAGTGATGGGTCTTTGTAAGATAGGCAAGGGTGCATTTACGGACTCTGTACTGTGCATGGAAATTGATTTTAAGGCAATATTCAAGCAGAGTAAATGGCTAGATGATCAGTTATACCTTAATTTTCAAAATTTCATCAGTCTGAATAAATATAATTATGCTTTGAAGCAAATTGATGTGTAATAGGCCGAGAAGTGCAACAAAGGTTACTTGTGCCTGACTGCGGCGGATCGAACTGGCGACCCACGATTTCATAGCCAGATGCTCTACCACTGAGCCATAAGGGAATTCCCTGAAACTGCATAGGGGCTCTGACACTGTACAATGCAAAAACATTATGTGTCATTTAAAGGGCATATCCGCTCAATTACCTGTGGTCGCCAAGTCAGCGATATCTGAGTAAAAGTTCTGATGTTTTTCGTTGTATTTTTCAAACTGTAAACTGCTTTTTTCCCCAATAATTACATTCAGCTAGCCTTTGAGGGATATATTCATTTCTTAGATCAAGCTTCGAAAAACAAATTCAATCGATTTACAAAATGTTATAATGCTGAATATAGCTTAATTTCAACGGAAAAATTCAAAAGAGCACTGACCAGCTATTTATTGGTAATTTTATTTGTACAGTGCACTTAAATAAATGTTCTGTGTACTTTTTTCCATGTCAAAGTACTTTTCCTACATCAGCCAGGCCAATGTAAGAAAAGAAAAATTCACAAGAGACATGTCTTACAAGAACCACTTCCTAATTTGACGCAATTCCAGTAGACTAATGGGTTAAAAACACACACAAAAAACTCGAGAAATTGCTCATTAAAAACCTTTAGTTTTAGAATACATGGACAACCTTTTTAAGCAGATTTCATCCCTGAAATTTCATAATGAACTATTCAAACCTTTGAATTGGAGGAGTCCAAATGTGTCTTCAGGGGTAAATGAGTTAATATTGTTTGGGTAAATGAGTTAATATTGTTTACATATATGCCGTGAATATCTAATGATGAATGATGTCATAATCCCTTGGCACATGTCTTGTAACGGTTAGAACTGTTCAAGAACGTTAAACTTTGAGTAAAAAAGAAGCTGCGGTTGCCGAGTGGTAAAGGCGTCTGACATTCTGCTACCATAGCCCTCCACCACTTGGTAGTGGGTTCGAGACATATATGGGGCATGCGGAGTCGCCAGGTTCTTGCCGTAAGTCAGTGGTTTTTCTCCCTGAACTCGGCTATCCTCCACCACCAAATCTGATACATCCTTAAATGACCATAGCTGTTAACAGGACATAAAACATGAACAAACCAAACCAAATTGAGCAAAAAGAAACAACTAGCCATGATAATCATAGATTATCACACTGTGATTTCAGGGTTTGCTGTGTGAACAACTTTTACATGGCGAGCACTGTGGATAAAATCAATTGACCTCTGTAGGTGGTCTCAAGATTTTATCCATGTGCAATAAAAGTCTCCTTCGAAAGTCAACTTAATACCATATCTACCAAATGTTTTGGTTAAAATGATCATCATGATCCTCAGTCTGTGTCAAACACAAACAAACAGAAGATGTTTGCGGAGGTATACCGAGAACCTTAAAACTATGTAAAAAGATTTTTTTAAAACAGTTTAATCACCATTAGCTTCTTTATCTGTACATTTATACTTAAAATGCTGTTGTTATCCGCACAAATGTTGTTTTTCATATCTTATAATGATAATGAATCAAAGGTTCTTTTATACCGCTTTATCACAACCTTATTCGTAGGTCGTCTCAAAGCAGTTCACAAATTATTATCCCTTGTTATAAGGCCTTTTCAACCAGCCAATATCTTTATCAACTCCCTGGGGACCATACGGCCTGTGCTGACATTTGGGGTTACTGAGAGTATGGAAGGGACCATATGGTACTGAAAAGGACCTGTTTTCATGTTTATTCATTATCAAGCGGGGTAAATTGAGAATTTTTATCCTGACATGATCACCTCAAATAAATATTGTTTGAAATTAAGGAATTGATACATCATACTTAATTATGATGCTTGCCTACTTATATTGCTTCAGTGTAAAGAAAGCGCTATTAAAAAATTAATCTTCAAATTTAATGCCGCTATTATCATTGGGTGATGTGATTTTATAAAAAATTCTTTCTTAAACACATTTGATTAAGCACAAAACCGTCTTCTTGCCTGCGGATTATTGATCAAAATTTTATTTACAAATTAAAATGTGAGACAGACGCATCTAGCTATATTTAGATCGGTCTGTAGTACGGAATATACCTGGATTCTTTTAATATCGGAATTATTGACAAATTACGTTAAGGAACTGTTTCTCTTCACTTTTGATAAAAAAAAATATGGCTTTGAATATGGCAATATAATTAGTGTATTTCTGCCTCGCAATTATAGAGAGATTATCATTAGGAACAAGGAGAAACCCTTAGTACATTCGTGGATTAGAATAATGGTTCAGTATCAGAATAGGATTTCACAGTTAAATTTTACCTTATCGTGATCGCCAATATACTGATATATATCACAAAAAAACTTAATACAGTGAAGCCAACCTTGTTAAAAAATGCCATATAAAAATGGAAATAATAATTTGTATGGCAGCATTGCAATATTTGGTATATTCTAGAACCCAGGTATTTATCGTAGAAGAGTCTGTCACGTTTTTTTATACAGTACGTCAGGTCTTGAAAAGTTCCTTTTCCTGTTAAATTTGTGTTATTTTCTCTACGTCGACTCATGGACAAGTATGCAGTTGTTCGTCTTTTTGGGAGTAACAACATTTCAGGAATATCTCCCAAATGTGTGGAAAAAGTATTAACGAAAAAAATATCAGGAACGGTAGTAGAGTATGTATTAAGCTCTTCATGATTGCTTTATAATCAGAAATCTAAGGGATCTTATCTCCATGGCGGAGATAATTTTGTAAAAAAAAAAAAAATATGATAAATTCATTTCTTTTGTATTGTACTCTTTTCTATAGTAAAAAAGGGGAAGCAACTCAGAAAAAAATTGCCAGATAAATTGGAACTCTTTTTCATTGGTAATAGAATCAAAACCCATTGCTTTGAATGTCAATGTTAAAAGTTGTTCTAGAGAATATACAAAGGGCTCTGTTACCTTGTTATCTTTTAAGGATTTATGACGTTTTGGGCTTTTCACAAATAAAATAAGTTAATCCGATCCGTCCTGGTCCAACAAAAGCCCAGCTAATTACGTGGCTGAAATTCAGTATAATCTAATCATGACTGGGGTATTACATTGAAACCACAGATAATAATATAAATGTCAAAGAATATTCCTTTTTAATCATGTTCTTCTCGTAATCATATCCTTGCGCAAAAAAGTTTTGTATTTCTTTGTGCCAAAGAAAATGAATCCTCTAGGATGGTCTAGTATAAAAGGCCTTGAGGATTTGCAATAAATGAAGAATGGATGAAATCGTGCATTCTGGGTGCAGTGCTTGGGGGATGAAAACAAAAATTGAATGGTCCAGAATTAATCATCACTTTGCAGTGAAATTATTGCTGAGTGATATAATATTAAATATATATCAATGTTGGTTAAAATTATGCTGAAAACTGATATAATCCTTCATCATAGAGGGGTACAGGTTAAGTTCATGTCATGACTGGGTTGTCCCCCTTTTTGACAGGTGTTGTGGCCTTTTAAAGTTGCACTGCCGCTAGATTTTGACCTTTTATGATGACTTTCAAACTTTGATCCCCTGTCATTTTATGAGGGGGCATAGGGTGTCATCCCGTCTTGTCCTAGTAATTGTCCAATCCTGTTGCAATCCAATTCATTGTCATGAATCTATCGACGAATCATTTCTGAACAGTTTTTTATCAAAGTTAATACAAAGGTCAAGTATGAGAATGCCTTGGATGTGTTCGTATTTCAGTGTTCCAAGGTCAAGGCCAGGGTCACTATTGCTGTTTAAAATGTCAACCGCAGGGGCATGGCATGTCTAACAGACGTTTTCTAGTTGACAGAGTTATGGCCCTTGCTCTTGAAGAAATATTACTGTAAACATTGTTCTTTAGAATTTATATTTAATCTTTCTATTTACTGTTGCTTGTGATGTATCGGAACATTCTGTATAATTTCAGTTCAATATTTGTCAATTTTTGGTTTTCTGTTGCAATTCACTTGAACGTTTTTGCTGTTTCCATCTTTTACGGAAAGGATCTTTCTTCATTTATGAAAATCATTTCACTCCTTTTTGCACTTTGGATCACAGTGACTTACAGAAATAACTCGAGGCTGAAGTCACTGTGAGATAAAATTGTGGAAGGCAAGAAAATTAATTTAGTACCCATTAATGGACATCACCCTGGACATTTTGTTGTGGTCAATCTTCCAAATATAACCGATGGTTTTCTTGTTGTGATGGTGGACTATAATGTTAATCAAACTTTCGTTAATTAAATTTCAAATTGTTCGAAGATATTCTGTAAAACCTTGTGTCTTTAGACAATTTGAAAATTAGCTAACTTGAGATAGAAATAAACATGATGACAAACCACCACTCATTGAGGAACCTCTATTTCTCATATATTTACACTTTTTCAAGTGTGAGCATTATCTTCGTCTCCCCCTTAAGCCGCTGTCACATCTTACGGAACTTCAAGACCGTAGTAACATGGCACTATGGTTTACCACAGTCAGCTACTGTCATCCCCCACTACGATGAACTAAGTGCGTGACTGTAAGAGGTGACCGTGGCTTTAAGGAAACCAGTTGCATGACATATCAAAAATGTTTTAACGTCATGTCAACATTGCAAAAACAGTTATGTCAACGATGCATTAAAAGTCAAGTTAACGATTCATTACAGTCATGTCCATCGATGATGCATTGTCGTCATGTCAACAACCCATTAATGTCATGTCAAAAATGCATTAAAGTCACATTAACAACCCATTAATATAATGTCAACAATGCAACAGGACTAACAGAGTTTAAAAAAAATAAAATTATAATAACTCACCCCTTTGGGAGTGAGATTAGGGGACAAGTTGCCAAACACTCAACAGACCTCGTGTTTGGCAACTTGAGAACCTTTCATTGGTCAATCTGATCTTCAACTCATTCCCAAGGGAGTGATAGATTCTATTTCTCCCTAGCTGTCCAATATCCCAATAGTAATTTACCCTACTATAAATATAGCTATAAATTATTGGGATTACCTGACCATTTTGTTTTATTTAGTAGACTTTTCTAAAAAAAAGGAGGAAATAATTGTTCAGGCTATGACTTGTTTGCTCCGCCTAACTAATTACCTGTGTATGCCCCGCCTCCCACCCCCATATGTTAAATGAACCAACTTCTGATTTATCCTACCCACATGATACAGTAATGGTTTACGAACGTTTCAAGTTTCAATTTTTGCTGCCGGTCAGTGCTTTTGTTAGGACAATAGTATCCTCCCTCTGGGTGACTTTTAATCAAGTCTGGTCACGTTTTGTTCAACAAATAAATCTATTGAAACATTCATGCCATTGTTGTAATCTGTTTTTGTTTGTTATCATGCGAACCTAATGTCCTGAGGTTCGTGTTTGACTTGCCATGCGTGTTAATTAGGATATACATAATTGGCTCGGTTCAATTTTCTACAGAATACAGCAGACATTATCACGATATCTGTAAATATATGAGAGTAATTAATCTCTAACCAAATACATTATACCAAGAACGAGAATGCACCATCCCTACCTTAAGGGGGAGTGGGGAGAGAAAAACAGCTCCCTGATTTCGTCCCCTCTGACGGGAAAGAAACGGCTAATGGTTCTTTCCTGGGGATACTTTCAGATGGGGGAAAAAATTACTTCTAACCTTGTAATTGTAGGATGTATGATTTGATAGGCATTTTGATTGACAGATAAATCATGGCACTAGGCATATGATTTTAAGCACTCCTTATCTTGCTTGCAACTAATGGATTTCTCAAATTTTCAAAAGAAGATATGAACAAACTGTATTAGAATTTTGTTGTTGTTGACAATTTTCAATATTTCTGTTTGATAAAACAGACAATGTCATCAGAATTTCAAAGACAATTAAACTAGAAGTGTAAAAAATATAATAGATTTGATGTTTGAAACTATATTGAAAGGATGCATGCATTCTTTGTAATGTTGTTTTTGTCCTTGAAGCCTTCGTTTGATGTCTAATTCAGATTTAACTGTACATGTACATTGCAGTCAGTCTGGCCCCACTTCTATCAGGCATTACAAATCTTTTCTTCTATGTTGACATTTAAGCTTGGATTTAACGTTACTTGAGATTTTCTGTGGATTTGACACTATACTTGGGAATTTCTTCTCCTTTTAGGTTTCCCATACATAAAGCACAGCTTGAGTTTTTCCTCAGCTTTGAGTTTTTCCATTGAATTAAAATTACTAGAGATTTTCCTCAGCTTCAAGTTTTTCCATTGGTTTTTATAAACTTCACTAGAGATTTTCCTCAGCTTCGAGTTTTTCCATTGGTTTTTATAAACTTCACTAGAGATTTTCCTCAGCTTCGAGTTTTTCCATTGGTTTTTATAAACTTCACTAGAGATTTTCCTCAGCTTCGAGTTTTTCCATTGGTTTTTATAAACTCCACTAGAGATTTTCCTCAGCTTTGAGTTTTTCCATTGGTTTTTATAGACTCCACTAGAGATTTTCCTCAGGTTTTGAGTTTTTCCACTTGTTTTAACATTACTAATGCTTTTCAATTCTTTAAACAACTTCTTCAGAATAACCATTAGAGGCCCAGGGTGATGATACTTTGCCTTTAGTAACCTGACATGGAGTACCATCAATCATACCTCAAATGAATAACCTTGACCTACTTTCAAGGTCACAAGGGTCAAATGAGTTAAAGGGCTGGTTGTGGTTTTACATTGTTTATTATCCTATTCACAGCTCAGGTCATTTAAGGACATGCCTCCATGTGTGTAGTGTATGCGTCCTCGAATAAATAACCTGAAGTTGAATTACTTTCAAGGTCACAGGCATCAAGTGTATTCAAACCTTCAAACAACTGTTGATATTTTATCCAAAACAAATCATCAAAGTGATTGTTACACATTGGTTAAATGGCATTGGATTTAATGCAAAGTGTATTAAAACAAAGAACACATTTAGAGTTGTTTTAACCTTGAGTTTCCATTTCTCCGGCATTGCTAAAACAAAAAGTTACAGAGCCATTTGATCATAATTCCATATGAAATCTAATTAAGCTATTAGCTAGTATCACTGTAATTGCCTTTAGATTTTATTAAGTAGGTTATTCAGTTGCTGATACAGAATAATAAAGTACCTTTTCTCCGGTTGTAGCTGTTTCGGTGGAATGTGTTATGTCCCAAGTGGATTATATTTATTCTTGAAACCGATCCGAGAAATTTTATGTTCATTCCTTACAGTAGGATGTTATTGCAAATAATGTTTCAATTATAATTACCATAACTTTTGTCTGTATAACGGTATTCAACACTTGCTCCCAATTTCTTTGCATCTCAATATAAAAAAATCAGTTCCAGTTATCTCACTTTGATAAAATAAAATAAAAATATACAAGATTTGATTTAAGGCCCTATCTAGCTAGAATAAGCAACATACTCTAAAGCACTTTGCAGTACATAGATATAAAATTTATACAATCAATAAGATGAACATATACATTAGTCAATACAATTTTGAGGAATTTACAGGTGCTGCCTAAATATTAGCTGCTAACTACTAGTCGTATGTCACCTGGCTAATATCTCCCTGTGTGTGTATGTGTGTGTGTGTGTGTGTGCGTGTGCTGGAGATGTATTGTGTTTTGTTTGTAGTGAGACCTTAATTTAAACGGCATCTTTTATAGTGCTACCTCACTTGAATGCTACAGCACAGATACCGCGGAGTTCTGTGGGATTCCATATGTACAGCTACCCCGGCCACCTGCATGGAAACCACTTGGCCAATCAACCCATAATTCATAAAATGTTTGGCATTTGGACAGTTTCCTATTAGAGCCTCTTCTTGTTGACAAATATTTGAAAAATAAACTTATTGGAACTCGGCTAAAAATCATAGCTATATTAAATATTACTGTGTTTAATTCCACTTTCCATAGCTATAAACATGACATTAGCTGAACTTTTTCTTATGAGATACTTTTTAAAATAAAACAGTTAATGAATAACATATAAACTCATTGACCCCTGCAGACACATTTGAACTCTTCCAATTCAAAGGTTGGAATAGTTCATCATGAAATTTCAGGGGTGAATGAGTTAACTAAAATGACATAAATATAGAATGAAAAATGTTTTCTAAAATCAATTACCAAATTTTTTTTAATTATTTTTTTTTGTCAAAATTCGAGACAGTTTAGAAAATTTCAATTTCAATTAGAAACAAAGTTCAGTTGGAGACTGGCATAATGTAAAATTGGGCCAAGGATTTGAGGATGCCTTTTGATTTATTTTCATGAGAGAAAAAAAATCAAAAATATAATTGTTTACACTTTGTAAGTTGATGACTTAAATAGCGTTTTAAAGGAAAAATTGACGGACAGACAATGGATGCTACGCCATGGCATAAGCTCACTTGCACTTTGGGAAGGAAAGTTGAGGATAGGAAGGAAAACATTATGTGTACATTTTCAGATATTTATAATTCCATTATTCCTCTCCATCCCCAAATTTTATCCAGTGTCTTCCCCACTCACAATAGTCATATATTTTTCATAAAATTGTAAACTATTAGGAGTACCCAAAGTACAACCTGCCTTATTTGGGTCAATCTTTATGAATTGTATAAAGCAAACAATCAGTCATTTCCTGGTGGCACCGTTAACGGCAGCTGGACAGTTTCTTGTTGTACGACTGTCATCTTTTCGAAACCTTTGATTTATCTGTACGGAGGGGTGTAGACTTATGGATGACCCTGTTTGATAAACTCTTCCCCTTAAAACATTTACAACACGAGTGACATGGGATGATATTGGAATATCGTGTTGACTCACAAAAAAATAGGGCTTATATGCTACACTTATAAATTATTGGTGGTACATGCTCTGCAACAAAGTCGAGGTATATTGGAAACAGTTTATCTATCCGTTTGTCCATTATGTGGACATTATTTTGTCCAAGCTATTTTTAGGTCACCTGAGCTTTAGCTCAAGTGACCTATTGCTGTCCGTTTTCGTCCGTCGTCGTCCGTCGTCCGTCGTCCATTAACATTTTACATTTCAAACTTAAAGTCAAGTTCTGCTGGGCAGATTGAACTGAAAGTTTGTAGTAATGATCGAATCATGGTCCTGACAAAGTGTTGTTATTTTTCGGGTCGATCAGAAATCCAAAATGGCCACCACGGCCGCCATTTTGAAAAACTATTTCAAACTTAAAGTCAAGTTCTGCTGGGAAGATTGAACTGAAAGTTTGTAGGAATGATCGAATCATGGTCCTGACAAAGTGTTGTTATTTTTCGGGTCAATCAGAAATCCAATTTGGCTGCCATGGCCTCTATTTTGTAAATACCTATTTTAATCTTAAAAACAAGTTCTAATAGGCCGATCTCACTGAAAATCGGTCTAGGAATGATCAGCTCATGGTCCTGACAAAGCTAAGTTAACATTATACTTAACTATTTTTTACTCAAATTGGTACATATTTCAACAACAAAAATAAATACTGTAGGACTCAGGTGACCGTTAAGGCCCATGGGCCTCTTGTTATAATTCTTGACCGATAATAAAAAAATATTGGTTCACTTGACCTTAAAGATATGCTCATTTTGCAATTTTTTTTTATTTTTTTTCCCTACTTTTGTGGGAGTTATGTCCCTTAATTGTGATTTGCATTAATACACAATTTTTTGACAATCTGTTTTTACAATTTTGGCTCATTGTAAAGAAATTTTAACACTGAATCATTATCAAAATTTTATGCAGTTTTTCAGTGTTTATTTTCTGGCTGTTTTTGGATTTTTTTTTTAATTGGGAATTGGGAAAAATTTGATGTGTTACGAAAATATTTTGGTCAGCAAAATTTGTAAAACCGCAGGAATCCAAGCATTGAACACATCCATGTATGAAAGCAGACATAATCTAATGCTTTGAAAATGATGACATCTCACTTTATAACAAAACTGACTAAAATGATAAAAGTTTGATTTCCTGTAAGTTACAGGGTCCTGCATCAAAATTTTGTAGTGCATCCTGTATTGTACAGGCTACTAATGCATTGAAACGAGTACCAGTGTGATATATGCTCTCCCCTTCTAGTACAAGTTAACCTTAAGGTATAGTGTTCTGGACCTTCTGCACTGACGGCTAGTTATAGTGTACTAGATATACCACAAAGCAGGGTATTGCCCTACAGTCCAGACTGAGAGGTAACAAGTGAACACACTTCAGTCTGACATACATCTGCAGTGATGAACTGCCATGATGAACTGCCATGTTTCTAACCTAATAGAACAGAAACAGGATTTCTCAATACCATTTGCGTTGGGTCTCCTGATCAGATGACAGACATTGAACTATCGAAATATAAGACACCAGGACAGTCAGGCCAATGATTTTGATATTATCCAATTACCTGCGGCCAGAACCTCAGGCAACTGCCCCACGTAGGCCACGAACCCGCGACCCAGTGGCGGAGGGCTAGTGGTAGCAGAATGTCAGACACCTAAACTACTTGGCCAACACGGCTCCCTAGAAGCCAAAGCTGGAATAGCAAACCTACAAATAATTAAGAAACAGATTTAAAGGACAAACACACAAAATTGGTTTGGGTGAACTGTAGACCATGATATATTTGTGCATTACATAATCATCAAATAGTAAAATAACAGTTGATCATTTTCATTATTATTTTTTATAGTTTAAACTTTAACTATGGTCTTCCTACCAAACTTACTACATCCACTACTATGTAATCTACAAATTAACAGAAATACTAAAATATATATAAATGGATGGGTGGGTAGGATTGAAACACTGCTAAATTTCCTGCTGCCACCTCGCCAGAGAATCTTGAGAATGAGGAGATGTTAGCGTGGGGTTTTGATACCAACATGCATATGTAGCATGAGAGCCTTAAGCTGTGTCTGATGATATTTTAGACAAATGACAATTAGTTCTTTGTTATCCTGGCTTAAATATATTGGCATTCCAGGTATACGGATATCTGATCCACAAGATTTCAGTTTTTCCATTCAAAATGTCATGGAAATAGATAACCATGCATATTTGTAAATCATCATAGCATATTAAACTGATAGTGAAGGTTTTGATGGCGAAGGATCTCCGTGATTGGTTTTAAGCTCACCTGGTCCAAAAGGCACTTCTTCTAAATACCTAAAACACCTTGCATTGGGTGATGATATCTGGCCAGCAGCATGCTGGGATGTAGGGCTACAAAGTTTGTTCAAATAAAAATAACCTTAACCAACTTTCAAGGTCACAGAGATCAACTGTTATAAAAAACAGTTTCTTCTTAATATTTGATCAAAAGGCGCAGGATGGCTTTATTTGGTCTGTTGCTAACTTGAGCCCATTTTGATATGTTCGCCCATGGTCTGCTTGAAGGTTTACTAGTGTGAAATTAAAACCAGGTGAGTGATTCAGGCCCATTAGGCTCTTGCCCAATAAGGTAATATTTTTATGTCATATAGTTCAGTCCCTTGAGGCCTAGCTTGCAACGATCACTGTACCGCTGTCGAAAACTGTAACTTATATATCACACTGGAAGCTGTTCTTCCTGCATGACTATCTATCCTTGATAAATCATTTCTGAAAAGAAAACTTTACCTTGCGGGACTGTCATGAACAAAAATATAAAGATGAAATAAACAAAATATAACAAGATCATTGTTCTGTGTAGAAACTATACTCAGCAGGGTATGCCTGAATTCAAACCCTTGACCCTAGATTGTTATACTCAATAATCTCCGACTGATCAAGCTACTGGTCAAGGGAAGTGTCCTAGTGGTGTAACAGTTATATTGAAAATGTAAATGAAGGGAATGTTATACCTTACTATATACAAAAAAAAACACAGCACAGTGGAAGAGATATCAAGCTACTGTATATAGCGCTTTAAATTTGCAGGGTCAATATTTCGCGGTTTTGTATTCAGTACGTATTCGCGGGGGTTAAATTTCGCTGTGCACTCGAATCCCATCTGTGCTGTGCAAAGTATTTTGAGTGTCTTCATTTAAGGGTTAAACAACGAAATACAGGTAAACCGTTTGCAAACACTGATCCCGAGCGTCGTCATCCGCCAGTGACTTCACTCGAAAGAAAATCAAATGTGTATGTACCTTTGTAGGATTAAACTGTTATCAATTAATCACCTACTGTGTACACATAAATATGTTGTGGCCACTTATATGAAAGTATTATTTTTTAACATAGACTGCCCAGTTTTCCGGTGATAATCTGATTTGAGTTAATTTAAGCTTGCAATATAAACAGTGTTGGGTTATAAGTATTTTCAACATGTTGTGATAAGGTCCATAAAAGTGGTTAACATTGTCGATAATTTCGCTGGTGTTTAGAATTTGAGGATACTAATCAAAGCGCAAATATTATAAGTGAAATTACCACAACCGAACCCACCCACCCACCCCTGCACGCGAAATATGACCACTATACAGTTTACTGTAGGTAAAGTCTTTATCACATTTCATTGGATATCTATGAAACTCCATTCTTGTGTGACTGATACTCCAGACCAATTGATGTATTGAAGTACGTGTGTTGTTATCGTAAAGTTAACGGCTTTTAGTATACGTGGATACAAGTTATATTGTCTGCAAGTGCAGTCTGAGGACAGCCTTTAATTGTCATAGCTGGTGATTAAAGCTGACAATGCAATTTAAAAAGATTTCAATTTAGGTTAAAAAAAAGTGTTTTTTTTGGTTATGTTCCCCAGTGACTACATGTATCTCTTCTGGCTGTGTTTTTTTTTTTTTAAGGAAAAGCGGTCATTTTAGTTTGTGCAGCATGGTAACTCGTATGGGTTACCCTTGGAATAAAAAGCGTTAATATTGAGCAAGACCATTAAAAAATGTCGGCACTGAAATTTCAGGGGTGAATGAGTAGGAAGTCAGAAGAACTGTGTGTATCATTACTCTACAACCATACAAACGATACTTGACAGGTAAAAGGATCGTTTTATTTTTTTAAGAAATTCATCATGATAGTTATGCAAACTTAATGTCAGTTGCAATGTGTAGATTGGTAAAAACCCATTCTTTTATTCATCTGCAAACTTCACAACTACAATTTTATGAGCTGTTTCAATTTCGGTTTTTGCAACTTTCATTAGTTTCAAAGCGCATATGTTAAATTACCATTGAAGTAAAAACTGTTTGAAGTAGACGCTTTGATAGATATTTGAAATCACCGAAACAGGAAGTAAATCAAACTTTCAAAGACGTATCATTAAATATATTTCTTTTTGAATTTGGTAGAATAATAGTGTTGCACTTTTAACTTCTGTTCATGTTAATAGACGTTAATTGAGGCCTGGAAACCGTTACTCAATCAACCTGCAAGCTTTATTCTTGGATCAAAAAACAAATTTCCCGATTAACAGTCTTTATAGAACAATTATGGAGAATAATGCATCTGCCTTAAGCTAACTGCAATAAACATTATGTGTATTATGCATTATATAACTGTACCCTGAAAACTATTAAACAATCTTGCTGTCATTTAAAATCTGATACCAAATGTTCAGTAGCTGGGAGGTTGATTCTGTGATCTACGGGAATGACAGCCAGGCTGTGTTTGTGAGAACAATAACGTGTACAAGATGATGGGGCAAGCTTTGATCAGTAGTTGATGAAACCGAGTCAAATTTTCAAATTTTGATTTTTACGTCCCAACAAGTGTTGACCCAACTCTATCCCATCAGGATTTAGTGAAATGTTGACCCAAAAAAAAATTCTCTGTCCCATCAGGATTTAGTGAATGTTGACCACAAAATATTTCTCTGTCCCATCAGGATTTAGTGAAATGTTGACTCATATCTGTCCCATCCGGATTTAGTGAAAATTATTGTTGACTCATCTCTCACAGTCCCATCAAGGTTTAGTGGAATAATGACCCATCTCTGTCCTAACAGGATTTAGTAAAAGATGTTAACAGATTTTGGTCAACTTTCATTCAAAGAGTATAAGAATACTTCTGATAATCTTGTATTTGAGGGTCCCAAGGTCCTAATTAAAGGCCATTGACACTGTTACTTTTTATAGAAAATTAACTTATTCAGTGTCGGTCATTCTTACAACCTCATTTCCTAACAGATTTAGGAACACCTGTACCACGGGTGAATAAAACCCTGTTTCTAATCCTTATAAACAGGTTTTGGCAGTGGTACACGTTTTCCTAAATCTGATGATTCAGGAATAATTATGGCTTTGGCTCCCCTATCCCTTGCCGTACCGTATACCAGAAATGTTCGTTGCAGTATATTAATTTTTCACCTTTTTGGCCCTCTGAAATGAAGGCGAATTTATCATTACGCCAAGCAAACGTACAACATGGATTACATAACGTCAGTGAAGTCAAATTCGTCACATTAGTAAGGGTTTCTGTTAATAATTCGACCAACTAGGCATGTATCAAAATGCCGACAAGCACCAATACAGAAGAAGATTC
Organism: Mizuhopecten yessoensis; assembly: GCF_002113885.1. Classification (NCBI taxonomy): domain Eukaryota; kingdom Metazoa; phylum Mollusca; class Bivalvia; order Pectinida; family Pectinidae; genus Mizuhopecten; species Mizuhopecten yessoensis. The sequence continues at coordinate 1,184,595 of NW_018407907.1, read as the reverse complement.
GACTGAAATGCCTATAAATAAACATTGTTGTAAACACGCCTGAATGCCGTCACGCAGCAACATCTGTGACGTAATCAGGCCTTCCGTGGTTTTGCTCAAAGGTGCTGGCAGTTTCGCCACCTTCAAACATTTAACTAATTTACAAGTAATCCAAGTGTTAATGGAAAAAACACTATGTTTATGTTACACACGCTGTACTGATACGAACAGCTCCAAATGTGTGTGTGTAACAATGATTAACATGGAAATACATGGCTTTACTTAGTTGTGATAGTTAGTTTTCAGTAACTTGAAGAAACTGATAAATGTTGTTCGAGAACGATGATGGGTATCGGCTGAGATGATGTCAATTTACATGATACGCAATAAAGACTCAGTCCTTAACAAATATAAACTTCCAAATCGCTGCCCAACATTATATTTTTCATCGGGTCAGGACGATCCCCCCCNCTTGAGCTTGGAAACTTATTCAACAAAGACTGCCCGGCCAGGTGTTGTAAATGTACTTACTTTTTCATGAAAAAATCAGTCTTTGGTAACTGTCGGTCTCTACGTACAATCAGCATGCGATTGTACTACAGTACTTTCAGGCGGACAACAAATTCCTTTCAGATATAAATTCTAGAAAATTTCTAGATGGTATTTTAATTTAAGTGTTGTAAGACTGTTGAACGTAAGACGCAAACAATACTTTTAAAAAGATACTGGTTGATTGTATTCTAAATACGCATTGCATGAAAATGGAAACTGACGAATTATCAAATCGCGGATCTTTCCGATTGTCATTTCCATAAACTCGCAGTGGATCGTCAGTACATTGTACATGTACCAAAGTACACCTGTAGAAAAAAAACAATTTATTTGCATTAACTGCAATTAGCGTTAAGATATGGGTATTTTCATGTGTATGTAATAAATTTACACTAAATAACAACCGACTAGCCTCAGATTAATGAGTTTAGTTGACGAGATGTCCATCGCACAGACCAAATTTTTTAAGATTTAGTCTGTTACAAGATATTTCATAACTGTTTTGATTAAAAGTATAGCTTTTCCCTTCTTATACCTCTTCTTGTCAAAATAGTTGAAGGCTTTAACTGTGTTGAAGACTATGGTGACGTTATTTACGTCACATCTTATGTATTATAACGTCATATGGCATTTTCGTCACAGCTAGGGTGGCGAATTTGGGTGCATGGCAAATTTGCCTGCACTAACATTAGTAATTAAATGAAAATAGAAAGGATGAGCAACAACACCACTGAATCCGATACAAAATGTTATGTTTGATTCACATCCTACATGCTGACATGTTTCGGCCAATGGGAGTAATTAAATGTTAAACGCAAAATTAATGCTGGATGAATTTGGATTTCATAGACGGTGGGTGAAAAGTCTGACTTAGTGAAAAATTCTCGGTATTATCTAGTGAGTAGCCTTGTCCTTACTCCGCTACTCCTTTCTGTCCCCTGTTAGTGGTGGCCTTGTCCTTACTCCGCTTCTCCTTTCTGTCCCCTGTTAGCGGCTGAGCCGTGTCCTTACTCCGCTACTCCTTCCTGTCCCCTGTTAGTGGTAGCCTTGTCCTTGCTCCGCTGCTCCTTTCTGTCCCCTGTTAGTGGTAACCTTGTCCTTACTCCGCTACTCCATTCTGTCCCCTGTTAGCGGCTAAGCCTTGTCCTTAATCAGCTACTCCTTTCTGTCCCCTGGTAGCGGTAGCCTTGTCCTTCCTCCGCTTCTCCTTTCTGTCCCCTGTTAGCGGTAGCATTGTCCTTAGTCGGCTACTCCTTTCTGTCCCCTGGTAGCGGTAGCCTTGTCCTTCCTCCGCTTCTCCTTTCTGTCCCCTGTTAGCGGTAGCATTGTCCTTACTCCGCTACTCCTTTCTGTCCCCTGTTAGCGGCTAAGCCTTGTCCTTACTCCGCTACTCCTTTCTGTCCCCTGTTAGCGGTAGCATTGTCCACTACGTTTAAAACCGATCTTGAACCAGCATTTCTGTTTACCTAATCCTTCCTCCGCTTGTGATTTTTTTCTACTTCCTCTCCTTCGGACGTATTGTCTGCCACGTTTAGAACCAATCCTGAGGCGAACATTTCTGTTTACCTAATCAGGCCCTCCTCTGCTATCCCCGTTCTATCCCTCAATTTTTCGCAGTAGCATTGTCCAGCAAAGTTAGGAGCGAATCTGAGCCAACCATTTCTGAAGTGCAATAATAATCACCAGCTCTAGATCTGATACTCTGTTGCAACCAGTAGACCTAATCAATGTAGATGTTCCTAAGAACATGGGTTTGACAGATTTAATATGTATGATATTGTCTAATTCAGCCTACGAGATCCATGTTGAAAATATAATTGATGGTTCGCGAAGTGTCCTGATTGGTTCCCCAAGTGTCTTGATTAGGTGCTTAAAGCCTGAGAACTGCACTGACCCAGCCTTCACCCCGCAGCAGATCTGAAACAGTTGAGTAGAGGACAGGAGTTCTCTTGCTACTTCATTCATTGAGAGACCGTCATATGCAAACGCTTATAAAGACTTAGGGAAACCATTCATGACTCAGGGAAACCATTCATGACTCAGGGAAACCATTCATGACTTAGGGAAACCATATATGACTCAGTGATACCATTCATGACTTAGGGAAACCATTCATGACTCAGGGAAACCATTCATGACTTAGGAAAACCATTCATGACTCAGGGAAACCATTCATGACTTAGGGAAACCATTTATGACCTAGGGAAACCATTCATGACTTAGGGAAACCATTCATGGAAATCAAACAGGAAAGTGATATATTTTGATAATACAACATTTAATGGTGATGTTACATCACTACATGAAAAAAAGAATTCTGCCTGATCAGCACATTTTGTAGAATTATAGTTAACAAAGCTCAAGCTCAGTTTATCATATAATAATTCTTTATTTACATGTATGGGGCTGTTTATTGCAAAAAAAACACCTGGTAATGATATATAAACCTGTTCCATGTCTCTGTCTTCTGAGATAAATGGATATAAGTATAAATGGAACTTTCTAAAGATAGGTTTTGCACTGAGAAAAACCTTTGTTTTTTCTACTTTGGAAAGGTCAACAAAATTTGTATACGACTGAGCCGTCCGTACCATCGTGATAATATGGCAATCATATGGGAAGAGCTTTTGTATGGTTTTGTTTTTCTGAAGAAGGAGACAGAACTAAATTATGTTTTTTAACCGAGAAAGACCTTTGTTCTTCCTTGTTTAGAAAGGTCAACAAGTGATCCGCCAAGGGTTTCAGGATTGGAATGTTAAAAGGTCATTTGATTGATAAGAAACAAGCTTTGACTGAAAATGCCTCTTCAGAAAAATTAAACAGAAATAGGAAACATCATTTTAGATCAAATGATTTTAAATCTTCCGACAGGCATCACGCCCTTCATTGAAATGCCTTAGAGATTTATAAGTACACTTGAGTAAGAATTCTGTACAAACGATTGAAGTCATGATTAGGAAGTGATTCCAACAAGGAACAAGTTGAACAATTGACATTCAAAAAGGCATGACACTCCTTGAAATATTGTGAAACGATAAACATCATCACAAGAATTCAAAATTGCTTGTGTATACGCGACGTCTTCCTAAGCGTCTTCCTTAGTTGTGGCTGTGTATACAAATATAGATTAATTGGAAACTTAAGGGAAGTGTGACATTTTGCATGTTGCAGAAAGCTGCAGGAAATTACAGACCCATAGACATATTGACAAAAAGATTCAATTTAAAGTGAAAATTTGAAAAGCAAATTCTTGTTTGCAGAATTGTGCATTCCTGTAAAACATTCATAGTTTGGAGACATAATGTTTTTGTGTTGTCTGTCATTCATCTATATGTCTGTCAGTCTTTGGTGTTTGTACAATAGTAATTTTCATGCCCCTGCTATAAAATAGGGGGTGGGGGCATATAGCCCATGTCTGTCAATCCCGTCCAATCCCGTGATCAAAGTGGTTGTAACTATTTATAGAACATCAAACAATGAAACTAATTTCACATGGTGACAGGGTCATTCATGTCTTGCAGACATTTTCTAGTTCTATTTGAGTTATATTAATTCCCGTATTTGGTATACAGTTTTGTTAAGAGGAGGGGGTGACCTTTGGGTTGTTTTTCCAAGGTCAGAGGAAACTCATGTGATCTTTCTATAAAAAATAATTTTTCATTTCCTGACAAAAACTGTCGTTCTCTTGGATGGTAATGCCCACATTTGATGTCACTGGGAGGTTTTTATATAGAGAGACTCTTCACTGGGCTCAGAAGATTAAACCTGAAACCTGCAAAGCTATATGAAGGGTTGTTGAAATCTCTGAAACCTGAAAAGTCTGTGAAGGCTGAAAGCTGTAAGCGTTTAGGTTGGTTGTTAAATCTATTTTTTTTGCTATGCATCAATATTTTTTGAAGATAGATTAATCTTGAGTATTCAACAACTGATTTTGATGGAAAACTAAAAAATTTCTATCTTTGAATATAGAGGGGGGCCGCGATGGCTGGCATACAAGAGGCAGTCGCCAGGTACTGGCTGCAGGTCGTTGGTTTTTCTCTGGGTACTTAAATCTGGCTTTGTCCACCGCCGAAACCTAGCACTTTTATTACTGTTAATAGGACGTAAAACACAAACGTGCCAAACTTTGAATGTGATTTATCTCCCTTTCTTTGTTTTGTTAAATACCTTATGTCTTAAAGCGTTATTTTCTTATAATTACTTAAAGAAGGGACAAAACTGTCATCTTCTGGTTAATGTTGCAGCCAAATAATATAGCAGACGATTTATTCTGTAATGTTCAGAACTAAAGCACGATATGGACCGAAGACCTTTACAAGAAGCTGAGGCTTAACCCTTTCACCCCTAGGTAACTTTAATAGACTCTACCATACATTGATCTGGATGAGTACATTGTGGTCTACAGTGGTGAAAGGGTTAATGACCCCCGTACCACTACCAAAGAACTGTAACTGGAGTATTGGAAACTGTTTTTTAAACATGAATGTAGTTTTAATAATTTTTTTGAAAAAAAATCCATACCTTGTGGGACTTACCAGAGAAATAATAAACGACTTAATAAACAAAATATAATCAACGACAGTGTTCTGGTAAAACAAAAAACAAAACAAAACGTGGAGTTTGACCCTGTTTCGAAACCTTGAATTTCAAGCAGGTAAACTATTGCTCCAAGCGATTGAGCTATCTGGTCGACGGAAGAGTACCTAGCTGGCCCAATAGTTCTACAGTTATATCCAAACTAAGGGGAGGCTACTGCATATAGGAAAAACCACAGTGCAGTGGGACAGAGATCCTTAAGTGAAATTTAATTATTTCACTGAGAAACTCCTTTGTTCTTTCTAGTTTAGGTAGGTCATCATATATAATTTGTATGTGATGTCTTTATATTTTTGTTAATAATGACAATCAAACAAAACTGTGGTATGGCTTTGTCATCTAAGATGATATTATATAAGTGGAAGAAAATGGAAGCAAGAAACAAAAACTGACAAAGCATTATGGCTCCCCGGAGCAGGGCTATATAATTTAAAACCTTGAAAGCTTTTATTTTCTAAAAGATCAAAGTATTTTTCACAAATTTATTATCTGTGAAAATTTAATGATAGACTAGAGAGGTGCTGTTATTTTTTTCAGCATTTCAGCTCTGGATTCCCAGCAAGAAAAGACTTGTGTTCTTAAATAACAGGATTTTAATAGCAGGACTGCCAAAAGCTGTTCACGTTTGATTTCAGATAATAATGAGAAAGAAAATAATCAGAACAATTAGATTTTGTCCATGAATGAGCTGAGTAATTATAAACAGTGTTTAGATATCAGGAAAAACCAGAATGCGTTCAAATCTTATTTAAGTTCGGAATAGTCATGGAAAATTTCCGTTCCCTGCAATTTTAAAGATTATTTTTTGTGTTGGACTCTTTTGAAAATAAAGTAGCCTCAACTCATTCACCCCTGAAATTTCATAATGAACTATTCCAACCTTTGAATTGGAGGAGTTCAAATGTGTCTTCAGGGGTGAATGGGTTAAATGGATAACCATTTTATGTCTTAACTAAAATCTTCAAATATGTGGTTTAAGAACATTCCGTGAGTCTGTCAGTTTGTCTGGGGGATATGTCAAATGATTTGTCACCTACAGTTGGCAAAATTTTACATTTTATTTCCTCTTAAGATGGCCAAATCACAAGCAGCTATACCTGGAATATCATACCATATACCAAGTTATGTCCCTTTGTTCCCGTAAATCACCGTGTCCAGGATTATACATCAAATGTGTTCTGTCTGCTACAGTGCCTATATTTGTTATTTGAGTATCTCTTGGGATGGTAGAGTGTTATGCACTGAAATAATTACTTGTACCTCAATAAATTCAGAGTTATGGCCCTTTGTAGGGATGGCAGAGTGTTATGCAGTGAAATTATGACTTGTACCCCAATAAATTCAGAGTTATGGCCCTTTGTAGGGATGGCAGAGTGTTATATATATTGCACTGAAATTATGACTTGTGCCCCAATAAATTCAGAGTTATGGCCCTTTGAAGGGATGGCAGAGTATTATGCAATAAAAATACATCATGTGCCCCAATAAATTGAGAGTTATGGCCTTTAACTAAAGTTGATCTAGCAGAGGGGATACTGGGGACAAATTGGATTTTTCTCAACACTTTAATTGCCTTTCCTTTTTTTCTAGCATCAACCATCTTATCAAATGACATAAGCTGTTGCAAGTCCCTGAAATCCAAAATAAACAATCTAAATATAGCATCATTACCTGATAAGATTGCTGATAGTTTCCAGGGAGCAGAAAGAAAACTCCCACAGTTGGGTGTTTGTGAACTTAAAGGTTTGTGCTAACAAAAATTGTGTATGGCTATCTTCTATATATGTGGATACGAAATTCAGTTGGAGGATCTATGTTAATATTAGGGCTTTTGGGTTCAAGTTTGGTATGTATCAAATAAAAATAGCAGGAGATAGTGCATGTGCGTGTCAGATACTGTTAATGGAGAATTGCACTGCGACGGATTGCGGTGGTTGTTTATGTCAGATAAGTTAATGGAGGAATGCACTGCGATGGGTTCCGGTGCAGACATTCGCATGTTATAAATAATGCAACTTATGCAGTAATGATGATGGTACGGACACATAGAATCAAATTTTGATCTTATTAGGGCCCTGCAACAAAGATGCGGGTGCTTCATAGTTTAAATCAATGTGTGCGTCTGCCTCTATCTGTCTGTTTACCTTTTTGTTTCTGGAGATTTTCTTAGAATCCTAAAGACTAATCTTTCTGAATTTGAAACAATGATACACTGTGATATGTCGATACACAATAAAGATTTAAAAAGTTTCTAAGATCAGGGTCAAGGTCACTGTTACTAAAAAGACCATATTTGGGGACAGGGGGAACTGTCCTTCTCAGAATCCAAAAGACTGATTTTTTAATTTTTTTTTAATTTGACGTTGTGATCATATATTGATATACTGTTATATTTAGTCAGGTTTAAAACATTTCTAGGGTCTAGTTCTGAGGGTCAACATTACAAAGAATAGATGGTGTGGTGGGGCAATAAGGGTCAGGCACATGACGGGGTACCTCTTGCTAACCTGAGTGGCAGTGTTCCATTTTTGACTGAAATTACTTAAACTTATATGCACTGTATAACATAAAACAGCTATGGCCTTAAGACCTGTAATGGTTTTACGTTACAAAATCATACATGTTAATTCTTTGATGTTTATGGCGATTTCTGATTAAATGATACAACCCTGGTATTCCTAAAAAAAAAAAAAATTGAGGCAATGATTATTAAATGCTGCAGAACCGTTTATGAATTTCAATTGAATTTCTTTCTTTAAAACTGTTAACAGGGTTATGTCCCTTTGTACTCTTCATCAGTATCAATCAAATTAGATTAGAGCTTAGAAATCCTTGATTCCTGAAGCCTGCAGTAATTAGTCGGTTAACATCATACAATTTGATAAAATTGTACTTCAATTTTTCTTTAAGATAGCATTTTTCTGTCGTTAATGACCATGGAAAGATCCAAAAATAGCAGGAAAATGTTTTATAATGACAAGAAGTCGGGAGGAATCGCGATATTGCCAGTGGTGGGTACATTAATGGGTCAGGTTTCCGTTGCTAACGCTCCAATTAACATAAAGCACATGTTGAGCCAGATTCGTCGGCAAAGATGACACATTTTCAACCAATATGACGCCCGTATGTACCGTCATGTCGTATTAAGTGTATTGGGGTACTCCTAGATATATCATCCCTTCAAAGCATACAGTGGTATAACAAATATTTATCATACAATGCAATCTATATTTCACCATTTTTGCGATTCCAGACTGTTTATCGAAAAGAGGATTTTAATTTGTGCCAGTAATGGTGTAACAATTAAGGAAAACACATTGTTTAATTGAGCTTTGAATCTATTTCTGGGCATTAACTTAACATGAAATATTAGTTTTAAAATAATCTGTTGTAACCCAAATTTGTTCATAATTGTACATGTAACATTATAGAAAATCTTAACAAAAGAATGTAGAGCCGACAACACCTTGTGGTAGTATAGATGGGTTGATCAGTGGGGCGCTTCCCTCCGAGAGTGGATCACTAGAAGGTATTCAGGGCAATTGGTATCGAATATGTAAATATAATAGGCGGAGTTCCAATCACAACACAGCTCAGGCGTCACTTAAGTTCGACTAGTTTCGACTCTTATAGCAAGTCTTCATCAAGTCCTGATGGAACTTAAAGTCGGCCAATAAAACCCCACTTACTGGTGACCCCTGAGCTGTGTTGTGATCATGGAACCCCGCCTATTATATTATAGAGAACCTTATGTTGCAGCTTTTCCCCCCTTTTTGCTGTATTCTGACATAAGTTCATATTCTGGTTGCTCAAACGTTAGTTAACTGTAGAATTAACCCATTGGCTAAAGTGAAAAATTCAAATTGTGGCCGATAGGAAACAAGAGCTTACAAAGCTAAATTACTCCTCTAAGCAGATCAATCTTATTTAATTGTCTCGGCAAATCTATAGCAGTGAAACATATCAGATTTGTTTTCGATTTGTTGTAGCCCTATTTCAAAATTTTTCCCTCACCAACGATTAACTGTAACCATACTTTGGGAAACCACGGCTAGAATGCGTTAGACATGGATTTGATAAAGAATTTTACGTGCAGTTTTCCCTTTCTGTTGTATGATAATCTGTTTGCCAGAGAAAAATATTTTAATAACCGATATATCATAATAAAAGATCAAGCTGTTTTCGATTGTTTTTATGTTGTCGGAACCGGAAGTGAGATCAATGCCCTATATTAATCAGACATAGATTGATGTGGAAACATGGAAAAATATAAATACAAACTGATGAAGTAATAATTGAAATAATTTGTTCATTGTTATTTATATTAGCGTGTCGTAAAAATTCAAGAAGATTTCGTTTTGCCGTCGTAATGATCAGTATATAAATTCTACTTTCACTTTCAAATAACTTCGAGCATATTCCTGAGAACTATTTTTATACGACATCCTAGCTTATTAACGATATCGTAATGTATACAGTCAATGGAAAAGCAAGAAGTTGCGTTACATTTTGTCCCATTTAATCGTAAAAGTATTTTGCCACGCTATGTCAATTACGATCATGTGACAATCACATGCCTTGCAAGTTGTGTGGTGAAATCAACTTGCAAAGAAACAATAACAACTAAAACACAAAACATTTCTTTTTTTAACAATAATCACATATTCTATTTAATGACAATGGTGTATATTGCAAATAAAGCAGCTGTCGTCATTTGTTTACAGCATTAATATTAACTTTGGATCAATTTCCAGCACCATGCTGTCAGGGCGGTATGTCCTGATTTTGACACCTTTCCAACGGAGACACGGGGAAATCAACTTCTAATGCAATAGAGTAACTATTGCTTAAATGATTAAAAAACACAGGTCTTCCTTCTGAAGTAATATTTTCATTGAAATCGGCATGATTTTCTCACATGACGGGCATGCTCGTTTTCTTATCGGAATTTGTGTTAGAAAATGATGGTAGGCCTAATCATTTCAATTTGATACCCAGTCCTACAGTGTATGTTAGATAAAAATATTATAATAAGCGGGGTCCCACCTTTAACCATATCATAATAAACTTTTTTTTTTGCTTAGTTAAAGAAGGAAAAAATCGATACATGGGGAAAATATAATACCCTGAAAGCGATATATATAATAAAAACTGATATCATAATAAGTGGGTTCCACTGTTATACAGAGATTGTAATATATCTACTGCTCCACCAATCATGATATGTGTTATGTTAATAATTTTCTGCAAAAAAACCCCAAAAATAAACGCATAAATAAACATTTTGAAGATTCGTACAGTTGATGTGTGCACTGCAAAATAGAAATGTTATTCTTCAAACTTAATATGGAAACATTTGTGATTCTGTTTTGCTGACAGTCGATTGGTTATAATTTTCACTTCAGTTATATTGTGTTAAGTGACAATATACATGTGTTAATTCACAGAGGACGGAAAATACTTCCAAAAATTATGGTGCCATGAATTTATTTCAAAGAGTCCATCAAACATTTATAATAATGTCTCCAAAGTTGCACTCGTTCTGATTGGAAGTTTTTTCAGAATCATCCTGTAAAGAGAAATACCTCAACATTTATCTCCAGTCCTTTTAAAGCTGTTATAAATCAGCGAAGACCATTGAGTGCGGGATTCTGACTGTCTTTTCCTCGTCGTTACTGTGTTTTCTCCATGATTGAAGTTATAAGGGTGATATTGATTAATTGACAAGGGGAAGCCCTAACTAGGATTTCAGCAGTATTACCCTCAGCGACGGACGTTGATGTGAATACAAGTCTACGAAATGTATGTGGTTGTTGTGAGTCGGCCTTTAAATTTCATAGATATTATACAGCTATATAGACCTTCAACGAAGTCAATGCTACATTGTAGGTTTATCAAAGTATTTATCAACCATAATTGTGTACAGATGAAAAATGTTCAACCTGACTGTCATAGGTATTATACAGTTATAGACATTCATTGAGGTTAGTGTATGGTTTTATTAACCTGATAAAAAACGTATAATCAGCCATGGTCAGTTTGCCAATTTTTAGTTGAATATATCCATTCTAACTCCAACCAATATTTTGATTCCAAATTACCTTACCTTAACTCATTTACCCCTGAAATTTCATAATGAACTATTCTAACCTTTGAAATGGAAGAGACAACTTCAAATGTGTCTTCGACTAAATGAGTTCAATAAAATGACTGGAAAATATAGACACAATATACGTAACTCAGAAAATATATTTTGTAACAGACAGTGATATGTACAAATTTTCAAGCAAAAAAGCTCGCCTCAGTTGAGGATGTACAAGTAGGAGTGTTGTCTGGTCTAGACGTCATGCTTACTCAGTGATAAGAGAAAGTCTCATGATATGATATCTTGAAGGGCTGTCATCTCTAATGCGTAAAAATATACTGCTAGTCTGTAAGTACAGACAAGTACCTGTTTTTATAGTCGATGATCCAGGCTACTTACCCGCGGTAAGATTAGATAAAAGTCAAAAGAGAATATCGTTACGTAACGTTTGAACTTAATGTCGCAGCTTATTTGCGAATGCTACCTTAGAATAAACTTGGGAATATTAGATAAGGTGTATAACTATGTGCAGAAGAATGCAGACATGTATTTCTTGATATTTCAGTTATTTTGTTTATCACCAACAAAGGCAACTTAACGATGTCAAGGCTGAGGTATTAAATGAACAGAAAGTGTTGTGTTAAAAGTGAATCAGCTAAAAAAAAATACACTTTGATATATGCAACAGTTATAAGAAATGGCAGTCAGGCTGCTATCTTGATTTTGCAAATATATAATTTTGTTCTATGCTATTTCTTGAAAGCCACTGAAGAGAATTCAGGAATTGTGACAAAAATAATGTTTTTAACTGACTAGTTGTGCATAGTCCAATTTGAGTTGGATCAGAAAAACAAAAATGGCTGCCAGGTAGCCATCTTGGATTTTGCATAATGTTGCTGTTGCTCAGGAAATACTAAAGGGATCATGTTTTAAATTAATCATGGTGCTTCCAATTCTGTCAATTTGGATTTATTGCGACCATGACTGAATGTGAATTATTCTGCCCTCAGGAGCATCTTATTTAACTCATTCACCCCTGAAATTTCATAATAAACTATTCCAACTTTTGAATCGGAGGAGTTTTAATGTGTCTTCAGGGGTGAAATTCAGTTAAACAACACCAAATAACCTTCTTTAGAGCCCAGGCATTTAGTTTATTTTGAGCCGTAATAAAATTTCCCAATATTCAAGTGTTTGCGCTCTGAAACATAACAGTACTTATGATTTCCGCAAATCACCTGCGACATCTATAAAAAGATGTCAACAAGCTACCAACCCCAAACTGACTTCATTACACAGAAGCTATGAATTCATGAAAGGAATGGAAACCTTGACATCTTAGATGAGATATTTGGTCTCATTCGCTAAAGTCCTTGTTTCTTAACTCATTCACCCCTGAAACTTCATAATGAACTATTCCAACCTTTGAATTGGAAGGGTCCAAATGTGTCTTCAGGGGTGAATTAGTTAATGGGATCTTTCTAAAAAGGATTTCCTAATTAGAGATTGGTCAAAAGACAGGACTCCCAATCTTTCGTAATCGTTTACATAATCATTCCATACTGGCTTTAAATTCTTGGGGAATTGTAAGCTTAGAAGGCCTAGAACTACATGTATGCGATTACATTTGTACTAGAATTCATGCCTCCAGCTCCTCGATCATTCTTCACGAAAATCATGTTTTGTTGCGGGAGACTCACCAACCTTGGTTAAAAGGTCTTTTCAATATAGTTTTCGTGAAATGTTTTTGCAAAAAACAAAAACTGTTTAAATCTTAAATTCGCCTTTACTTGAGTGTTTTCGAATTTTTGCACTTCAAAATTTCATTTGCAATTTAGTAAAATTTCAGTAGGGCTGACCATCTTCCAGCGAAACCTTCATTCGTAGTTGAACTGACTACATTGTAAATGGCTGACTGTCTGGGACAATTTTGTATACAAGAGGTAATGTTCAGTGGATTCATGTTTTCGACATTCTTTAATTAAACTAAGATGACTGGGCTTTTTACTCAGTATTGGTAGAATAAAAAGAAAAATTGAACACACGTATATTCCATCATTGCGTATTGCAGAGTTATCTTCTCTTGGGAGCGGGTATTGATTGTTACGTCACTGGTGTGTGTGAGAAAATTACGTCGTTTTCTCAAAAATTGATGACGTTACTCTCACAAACAAGTGACGTAACAATCAATACCTGCTCCCAAGAGAAGATAACTCTGCAATATGCAAAGACGGATTATGGTGCTCTTTAGAATTTATTCATGAAGGAGTGTCGGCATCCATGTTGTAATATTTGGTAGGTTCGTTGCCGTTTTTCTTAAAGAGTTGCGAGGATTGTCTGAAATGTAGAAATCGTTGTTTTTACACATCAATTGACAATAAAATTGTCTATAAGGCATTTATGAAGTTAAGCTTGAGGATAAAATCGGTAAATGTCATGAGATAGCAGAGTACGGTAGAAATAGCTTGACCCTAAAAGTAAAGGGCATGTCTCGGATAAACATGGATAGCGGATTCATTCTGCACAACACACCTACATATATATATATATTTATAAATTACATTTTGAATACATTTTTTTAGAAGAATGAATTTTTTTTCAAAAGGTGATTTCCCCAGGTTTGGGACTTGTGAAAACCATGGTTACCAAATCAAAAAATGCCAAAAAGTGTAAAAAAAAACACCATGATTTTTAACCCCAAATTTGACCTGTCTTAAATTAAATATCACCTACTCGGTCGCAGAAACTCATGTTTTAGCATAGGTCCTCAAACTGGATTTTTCACAATATTTACACATGTGCTGAGTACAAAAAAATGCTACATGAAAAGCTAGCTTTTGTAGACGTGCACAGATTCGTAAATGGCCAAAAATGTAGTCTCAAGCCAAAATTGATTTTTTTTTTTTTTTTTAAATGTGAAGCCCACATAGTCCAATTCATCATGTATGCCAATTTTAGAGCTGATTTTTTTTAACTTTTCATACATGTTATATTACAGGGGTTATTCATTGTACAAAAATATCACCCATGACCACCTTACGCTACTGTACACTGCTACCTAAAAGGTTTTATAATTATTGTCAAAACAACGACAGAAAAGAAATGCATATTCAGATAAGGCAACTGTTGGGGCAGGAGAGTTCTGTCAATCCGTTAGTCTCGGCAATGGTATTACAATCTGTAGTTCGGGGTTCGAATCCTGGTCTCCTGAATATTACGCTCGGAATACTTTTGTTAGTTATAATCTGTTTACTTCATCCTTATTATTTCTCATAAAAGTCTGCAATAATAGTTTTCTTTTCAGGAATGACTTATCGAAGCTGTAATCATGGTTGATAAAATAATTTCCAGTACAATTTAAGTTGCATTTTTAACTCATTCACCCCTGAAATTTTGAAATGAACTATTCAAACATTTGAATTGGAAGTGTTCACATGCGTCTTCAGGGGTGAATGAGTTCATGTGAAAAACAAGATTACATTAGGGGTAGCTAATGTTTAAAATTCTGGTCCTCACAACAGTTTTAAAACCTCTGATAATGTCAAGTAAGTTGTTCTGGTGATCAGATGCACCTAACCATCATCATCATAGATCAGTGTGAACCTGTTAGGGTTCATGCGTACCTACAAAAGGTCTTCAGTACCAGTTGTTGGCTTCTTTCTATGTCAAACTCTGTCTCATATTACATACCGATTCTTGAGAGTTTAGGGATGACTTGAAGAATTAGAATTTAGAAATATTTTTGTGTTTTCGGTCGGGTAGGTAATGATCCATTTTAATTTTTAGCATCCTGACTTTGAGTCAACGATTATAATAATAATTAATAATTTGAGGTTCTGATATATACCACTTTATTACAACCTAGTTTGTAGGTCATCTCAAAGCGGTTCACCAATTATTATCCATGGTTATATTATAGGGCCTTTGCAATCAGCCAACGTCTTTCTCAACTCTCTGGGGAGCATACAGCCAGTGCTGCCATTTTGGAGCTCACAGCTAGCATTCTACAAATCTAGCACTTCCCAACCTAGTACTCATTTACAGCTTAGTAGACTGGAGCAAGCAGAGTAAAAGGTGTAAAGTATCTTGCTCAAAGATACAACACAGTGCCGTGACTTGAACCTGCAATCCCATGGTCACGAGCCGTCGTCCTACCACCAGACTACCATGCCTCCAATGTGTTGCCTTGGAGCTGATAGTAGGATAAATACGCTAAATTATTTTGCTATGGCTTGGTCAGCAGTGGGAGGATGTAAACAAAACAAAAACAGTGAAACAGTTCTGTTATGTTTCCTAAAATAACAATGACCATCCTCTTAACACAATTAAGGTAATAGGATTGTGTCACCATTTCTCAGTAGAATTTCTTCCAATTTTATAGTTGTATTGCGTTGAAGTAAAGAAAATTTTCTGCCACAAAAAAAATATAGGTTGTCAGAATTTAAAGGATTTGAAATGAAAATTTTTGTAAAAAGGAGTGAGTTTTGAAAAAAAAATGAAAGACACAATTTTAGGCAAAATAATGTCAATGAAAATGATACTGACATAGATTAGTATTGAATTAATGTATATCAATTTAATAAATGCTGAAATTGTGTAAAATCGATTATCTATAAACGTTTAAAAATTGACATTTTATAATAAAACCATGTACATATAGTAATTGCATGTAAAGAGTTATCTTTCTTGAAAAACTTCACAGTAGTGAAATAGGTAGCCGGGTTCCTGAAGTACAGAAAAATGGACACATTGTGACTCATTGATAAAAAAAAATGAATTAATGCCTGGATTGCTTTGAAATACTTTAATATCGAGAGAACACACTGTTCTGTCAATAATAAACATGCAATATTTATCAGTTTAATATCAAACATCAGAATATGCGGAAATTGTGATACTGTCTCCCTACATTGGATTTTCAACTAGGGATGCACTTCCTCTGTTTATCAATACACTTCTATGACCTTAATCACAGTGTCTTTCTATAGCAATGAATAGGCCTTCAGCAAGCTTCACTTAAATGAAGATCCGGTTTATTTTGGGTCGGTTTATATTGGGTCGTGACTGTACATGACTAGATTTTTGTTCAGTTATCATTTAATTGTTCAAGAACCTTGTTGTGTCAGGCTTGGAGAGCCTGAAGGATTGTCACATTTTACCATTATAAGGACTGAGCTGTATATGAAGGTGACCGCAATGGCTCCGAGGAGTGCGTTGCTGCTAATTATATAACTACAACCAGTTGAGGCTTGGACAATGTTTGTACTTAAATGAGACTTTAATTGAAATGCTTTTGACGGCATTACTTCGTCAGAACACAGAATATTCATGACAAAATAATAAAATTTAAGCCTTCAGTAATTTTCTCTTGATTATTACGTGAGGTGCCCGATTTTAGTTACAATTATAAGAATACACTTTGACAATAATAACTTATGATTGTACACAGTCAATAGTATTCTGATCAGGGCTAGAAATTAATTCTGAATACCATTATTCAATTTGGGTAATAGTTTATAATTTTTACTAGTCCGTGTGCGAATTCCACAAATCACTAGTCTAGTTGGAGATTTCACAAGTCTCCGACTATCGGGCTACCCTTATTGTCTAGTCCTGCTGATTCCTGCAGAGAAGCATTGGTCATATAACGTGATAAAAATTCACATTTTGTTGTAATTTCATTATAATAATAATAATATTTTGAGGTTCTTATATACCGCTTTATCACAACCTAGTTCATAGGTCGTCTCAAAGCGGTTCACAAATTATTATCTGTGGTTATAGGGCCTTTGCAATCAGCCAATATCTTTCTCAACTCCCTGCAGGGGACCATACAGCTGGAGCTGCCATTTCGGCGCTAACAGCTAGCATTAAACTTGAACACGCAACACTTCCACTACGAGCCCACCGTCCTATTATAAGGCATTGGGGACGAAACGACCTCAACCTATTCTCAAACTTTAAATGGGTAAGAAGTCTGACTCACTTAATTGGATTCGGGCATTCAAAAGCGAGTGCCCAGTGGGCCACTTTTGGTAAGCAGAACTGGTGCTATGGGATGACCCACCTAAATGTCCGGTTGCCGATGCAGTGATATTTGAGAAATGTTATTCCGCAAAAGAAAATGTGCCTGACTTATCTGTAGAACAGCTGCAACTTACTGAAAATGATCAATTTGTTTCGTAATTGTCGTTAACATAAAAACAAACAAGTTGAGAGAAGTCAAAAGCTAATTTGTTACAATAAAAATTATAATAAAAGGTCAAACAACTCGTCTAACTAACCTAGAGATTGATATTTTGTTAATAACGAAAAGGTTCGAAAACTGCAATCTCTCAAGCAATTAAACCATTTCTGCAGGATGTTTGGAATAAATCTTCACTCGTGTATATGTCAGTGTTTGTAAAACAATTTGCTAAAATTAATCTCAGAGGTTTTGATAACTGTTTTTATGAGAAATAAACAGAATTAGATGCATTTTAAAAAGATTTTAAAGCCATGTTGTTCCCCTAAGGTATGAAAGTATTTGTTAAGTTCATGAGCAAAACATAACTTTCTAATTATTCTTTCACATGATAATTGCTCGTTAAAAGCATCATCTAATCAGTGAGGTTTAGAAAATAGGTCACATTGCTTCAGCGAAGAGTTAAAAGTTGCACATTTTTATTGCAGAATTTCAATTGCTTTTGTAACATTTGTTCGGGGCAACTTTTATTGCCATTTTGCAACGCAAACTAACAATAAAAGATTTAATCAAATTTGCTTATGATATCATTTTTCTTTTACTTGAACTTGTTGCATGATGTAACTCAATCAAATATTTAAAACCACTTTTGAATGACTGCAGGGAAATATCTCTTAGGAGTTCAAAAGGAAAGATCTGAAGAAGAAATTTAATATTAGGGATCAGCTATTTTAGACTCTTCCAATCTAAAGGTTGGAATAGTCCTTTATGGAACTTCAGGGGTGAGTGAGTTAAGATAGAACATGTTGATCAGTCAATATCAATAACCTATGGTCCAACATAATCCTATATTGTATTGCTGTTGTTTATTCATTATATTTAATGGTTTTTAAGAACTAAAATTAATAGAATACATAGCTGTCAACCTCCCTCATTAGGAGGGAGACTCCCTCATTTTTACCATATAATTTACTAATCTCCCTCAAATTTACTCCCTCATTCAAGTCCAAAATCTACATCCTGTTGTTATATATAAACGAATTATATATTTCAATTTTACTGCTTCTAAGCCTTTTGATTGGCTGATAGTTAAAGTTCTGTCTTGAAAATATTTTCCAACACCATTTAAACCCATTCACCCCTAAAGTCACATTTGAACCTTACCAAATCAAAGACTGGGCAAGTCCAGTTTAAATATGTAGGGGTGAATGAGTTAAATAACAGGTCAATAACATGTACAGGCCCCATATAGGCTTCTTCTTGTTCATATGCATAGAATACCTTCTACAAAACGTTTCATTCAAATTATTTTATCAAACTGGATGAAATATTAAAGTATCGGAAGAGCAAAGCAGGAGTAAAAGTACGACACCTTTATCAATATAACTCAGTCTTGTTTCATGAGAGAAATTTCTTCCCACATTTATCATCCTGTGTACAACCAATCCCATATACAAGATATACATTCCTGTCCTGTGGGATGAATCTTCCACGACCAACAAAGTGTTATTGACCAAAGACATGCATGCTGTTACTCGGTGTCATAACGTTTAGCTCAGCGTTGACTGGTGACTGATATATATGCGGGAGATGTAATGGGCCCAAGCTTATAAGTAGATTTATCTCGAGATGCAGGCAACGACCTCCCTGTGGTAACATTCGTTGCGCGGTCGCTGTATTGTCGTTTGCGAAACACTACGCTGTGATTTTACTCTTGGGGAAGTTTGCAGAGAAAACTTCAAAGTTGTATAATTAGCATGAATTACCCTTATGTGTGATCGGATAAAGATTTACAAACCGAAACTATCACTGTTTCAATTAACATTGGTGAAACTATTGAGGTTTCATTAACCACACTGATAGTTATGATCTAATCTCCCATGCATTGATTGACATCAGTAACATAACGTAAGACTATTGGTTTTTTAATTTTTAAATTGAAAGCAATAGTTATTGTGATTAAACGAACAGTAACACATTGTCAATGTTTTATAGCATCGTGTTAGATTAATAGAATTTTTTCCAGTGATGTAATGTATAGATATTTAAGGAGATGCAAACACATTAGGGATGAAATAACAAAGGAAACCCTCGGGAAACCCCAGGTTTTCTTTGATATTCTATCCCAATGGTTTGAACAACTTTTTTAGGTCACCTGAGACAGTCTCAAGTGACCTATTGTGATCGCCTCTTGTCTGGCGGCAGCCGGTGTGCGTCTGTAAACAATTTACATTTTTCGACTTCTCCAAAACCCCTGAACCAATTTCAATGAAATTTTGCAGAAACCTTCCATGGCCAAAGGTCAACAAAAAGAGTGGCTGATTTGGTCCCCAGCCCCCAGGGGCCTGAAGGGCGGGGCCAAAAAGGGTCAAATTGACTAAAATTTCAAAAATCTTCTTCTCAAGACCCAGATATGGTAGAATCAAATACTCTTCATAGATGGAAGGGTCTTAAGGTGGCCCCACACTTTCGCAATTAACCAGCAAAATTCGTTGAACCTTTCATATTATGGTTATGCAACTATGTAGAGTTGATTTTATGAAAATCTAAACATTCCGATAGTTTGGAGCTTTTTTGGAAAGAAAAAAAAAAGAAAAAAATTCGTCAATTTTAATATTTTCCGTTTTTTTTTTGTGTTTGGCATATTCGGAACAATAACAACAATATTAAAATGAAAAGAAGCATTTCTAATTAACCCTACAAATATTTTATTTATCGCAAAATATGTAACACATGTTACACAAAGTGTTTTTTTATTGAATTTGTACGGATAAAAGTGATTATCTACTAGCTAAAAGCAAACAGGACACAAAAATCTATACACATAGAATGGGAAATTGGAACAAAATATACACAATGGCTTTATAATTAATTTATTTTACATTTTACAATCACTTTGATCCGGATGAGAGTTATCTTCCTTGAAAAAAATTGGAACTTTTTGCAGAGGGATGACATTTACACAATGACAGATGTCTCTGTTTACATATAACAAAAATGATGGAAATAAATCAAAAATATGATATCAAAATTATCAATTTATTGTTCTTTAATGGAACCAAATTACCCTAAGTCATGTACACTTTGGACATCATTCCACAGTCCGCTAACTCACGGTATATTTGTAATTACATCTCAGGTGACCAGAGGCTATCGCATGGTATGCCGTTCTCACGTGCACTGACACATGCATTTCATAGGTATCTTGATATTTTACAAAGCATTATTTTCACAGAGTAAGTAGACTACATTTGTAAACACGATTTAATCGACAGAGCGAAACTCCCTCAACAGCGAAAATCGTAAAGACTTCAAGCTTATGAACTCGTGTAAGCACGTGATATGCACATGTGAGGTCGGTACGTCCGCATTCCATGTGTTTCTTGAGGTCCTCTGATCTCTGTGTCACTGTCTTCCCATGAGTCTGTTTATGTCTATGAATTGGAAAGCTTTATTCCTGAAGTACGTGTGATTATACATTTCCCGGTAAAATCTCGATATCGGGTGTTGACATATCATCGGCACGCACGTGTACTATTGTTTACCAGGGACCTGTTCGTTTATGCGGAACAACCGGTTTGACCGTTTATAAATGTAACAATTTCGGGTATATGCAGGCCTTGCAAGGCTTTCTCAAGGCTCGCCTGAAAGCAGCATCAGATTACTAGATCCGGCCTTATTTAATAAACAAACAACAGTGGTCCGATCGGTTTGACTGTTTAAACGAAAACGGTCCTGGGTGTTACTATAATTTGCACTACGATATTGAATGCCCGATACGCAATACGGAAATGACGACACGGTGTACATGCACATTTCGATCAAGATAATTGAGTCCGAGCTGTACTTTTTCCGGAAGTACATCACGAAATGAACACTGATGACAATGTGTGGAGCAACCTTAAGGTGCTTTACCAAAATTGTGAATTTCTTGACCCTGGGGTCTCGCGTTTCACTTTGGGGAGGGGGTAAACTTTACTATAGTGTATAAAGGGAAATAACATTTTGGACTAACATTTGTTTAATTTCCATTGGAAGTAATTCAATTTAGGTTAGCATTATCAGTATTAGGTAGCAGTTTGATAGTATGCACATATCAGCCTTGACTGACCCCAAGGGGCTGATGGGTGGGGCCAAAAAGAGTCGAATTGACTGAAATTTCAAAAATCTTCTTCTCAGGAATTCCCGAAAATTTCAAAAATCTTCTCTTCAAGACCCAGACATGGTAGAATCAAATACTCTTCATAGATGGAAGGGTCTTAAAGTGCTTTACCAAAATTGTGAATTTCATGACCCTTGGGTTTCATGTTTCCCCCTGGGGAGGGGGTAAACTTTACTATAGTTTATATACGGAAATCACATTTTGTACTAACATTTGTTAATACCGTTGGAAGTAATTCAATTTAGGTTAGCATTATCAGTATTGGGTAGCAGTTTGATGGTATGCACATATGAGCCCTGACTGACCCCCCCGGGGCTGATGGATGGGGCCAAAAAGGGTCGAATTGACTGAAATTTCAAAAATCTTATTCTCAAATACCCTCTCTGTATAAATATATCAGGTGACCGTTAAGGCCCATGAGCCTCTTGTTTTATATAATACCTCAGTCTAAAGCATATATCTTATTTCTTACCTGCCTTTACAATCAAAACGCTAAAAATAATTCATATAATATTTTTTCATTTTATATTATATATGTAGGTATATATACTTACATATTATATAATGTAAAAAAAAAGCATTACAAAGTTTAATTCCAGCCTAGGTGACAGGCATTATTTTCATTTAACCCATTCACCCCTAAAGTCACATTTGAGCCTTACCAATTCAAAGACCAGTTTATATATGTAGGGATGAAAGAGTTTATCCTATTGTGATGTCCAAATTTCTGAACTAACTTTTTGTGATGTCACATGTACTGTTTGTTATCCAGACCCAAGGGTCAGATAAAATTTTCCATGACTGATACATGCATCTAAAAGGATTTTCCAGTCTTGTGGGAAAAATGCTGAGTCTCATGCAAATTGTGAATAAAAAGCTGCTTTAGTGATTTCAAAGTTACCAGTACGTAGTTTCCTTAATATTATTATCTAAAAATAGAAAAACGAAGGAGTTTTTGGTTATTTTGAACCTGAATAATTGAGTGCCCGTAAGTATGGTTAACAGTCATAACAAGTAATTTCAGTCGTAAGGATACAGGTGTGTGTGTGACGTTCACGTTTTACTTGTAATTACGCCAGGCTAATGTACAGTAATTAAGGCACATAGGGGCTGTTCTATATTTGTATTCGATCCCGTAGCTGTCCGAGCTCTCATTGATTACCATATCACTCGAGAACTTGGCACCAAAATCAAACTTTCACCAAACTGGGTGCGAATCTCAAGTACTTGGATGTCTCAAAGGAATTCACATTTCTTGAGCACTAATGCACCAAAGTCTAGGTCCTTGTTACTATAAATAGATTTGTTCATTAATGTAGAAGTCTCATTTCACCAATCTTTGTGCAAGACTGTATACTGGGAAACGTATTTCGGCTAGAACATTTTTGACCTTCTCTGTTAGAATCCATTTTCGCTCATTGTTAATTTCGCTCTTAGCATGTTATTCCTATGTGTAGTATGTTGAGTTTTTATTTTCATTGTTGTAAATTCGCCCTCATGACAAAGGGCGAGAAAGGTGAAATTTACACTTGTAACAGATATTCATTGTTGTTTATGTTTCTGTATTTTCAGGTAAATGCAACTTTTTGTTAGAAAATCTAAGGTAAATTGTAAAGACAGAATGTGCTAGAAACACAGTAAGTGACTTTTTTATTTGTTTAAAAACCTATTCTTTAAATTTACATAATTAATTTGTTCTAAAGGTCACAACAGTTCAAATTGCTCAATACAATCAAATTGATTTTCCTGATGTTTTTTCTTTAATAATACTAATAATAATTTGAGGTTCTTATATACCACTTTACACCACAACCTTAAGTTCGTAGGTCGTCTCAAAGCAGTTCACAAATTATTATCCGTGGTTATAGGCCCTTTGCAACCAGCCAATACCTTTCTCAACTCCCTGGGGAGCATACACCGGGAGCTGCCATTTCGGCGCTCACAGCTAGCATTCAGCAACTCTAGCACTGCCCAACCACATACTCATTTACAGCTGAGTAGACTGGAACAAGCGGAGTAAAGTATCTCGCTCAAAGATACAGTGCCGTGACTCGAACCCGCATCCCTTTGGTCACGAGCCAGGCGTCCTACCACTAGATTACAGTGCCTTTAGGAAAATCAATTTGAGTGTATTGAGCAATTTGAACCAGTGGCCAGTAGCTTGCTGACCCATATTCAAAGTCACAAGAATATGATCTGTGAAACACTCCCAATGACTTCTTTGGAACAGAAGGCGAAAAAATGTTGACATTTGCCCAGTAACTTGCTAACATGGAGTGTTTTAAACTCTACAAAAGGATTTGACCTTCCATTACATTGTAGATTACAATTGGGATAGATCTGTTTAACCACTTAAATGACAACTTCTGAAGAATGAAAACTCCTTATGACATGATATTTGGCCGATAGCTTACTGAAATGACACTAGTGCTACAAAACTTGTGAAAAAGAAATGACCTTGACCTATATTCAATGGCTCAAGTGTCGAATTTATAAAAAAAATACTCATTCAACTACTGAAGATTTAAAAAAATACTATTCATGAACTTTAGCCAGTAGCTCATTATTGCTGAAGGAACAGGCCGCTGAATGTCTTCAGGCCCCTTGGACCTCTTGCTTTACAAGAACAGATCTGATTGGTTCTAAGTATGACACTTTGCACTTTGTTTGAAAAAAAGAAGGAGAAATTTTTGGAAATTCCATTTAAAAGTGCCAGTGTTGAAACCTAGTTGTTGTTGAAATATCAGAATCATTTACAACCAAAAGCCCTAAAATTAATAAGCATCCTTATAGTTGCCGGTGACATTTCCTTTCCTTTAATTCCATTCATATCAAATAGATATTCACAGGCAAATATGCTCTGCCATTTGGTGCTTTTAACTCATTTACCCCTGAAGACACATTTGAATTTTTCCAATTCAAAGGTTGGAATAGTTCATTATGAAATTTCAGGGGTGAAGAAGATGAAGCCAGCAAAAGGAGTTTCTCTGGCTTAAAGTAACTTCCTCTGTCAAGATTTTCAAAGGCTTTGCAGACCATAAAGTATGTATTTTTATGCTGTGCTGATAATTATAATGCGCTAGATAGCAAGATTAATAAAGTGTAGGCTTTATAATATAAAGAGCCTTATCTTTTAGTTTGAAACCTGCAGGTTTTCAGTTTTCTTTTTTTCTTATTATATTTAAACATCATAATTTCAAACAACTAGAAATTTGTAAAATGCATTGTATCATGTGATTTTTTATGGCATGTTTTAGTGACCATGTGATAACACAGTTTAACTTGTTGGCACATGTTACTGTAAAATATGTAATGTGTGACAATTACGGGTTCCTGGCCTATGATGCATAAAGTGATGGTGTCCTTCTTAGGATGAAAGTGTGTGTGGACTAATGGAATCTTCCCCTACCTTGAGGGTTTGACAGAGAAATCTCCAACCCGAGGGTTAGACAACCAAAAAAATCACGCAAAGGTTTGGAGATTTCTCTGTCACACCCTCAAGGTAGGGGATGATTATTTTTCTCACATTCTATTATTTCTGTCACAGCTCCACCGACAGTAGTCTGCCTTGTTTGTAAACAAAAACACATGTGGGGTATGAATATCGTCATTCACTTTTGATGACGTCACAATTACCGATGACACGTTTTAATGACATCACAATTGAACACATGCTAATCGGCACAAGGCTATCTCCCCCCAGGGGGTGACAAGCTGATCTTTCCCGGCTAAAACGGGAGACACACCTGTGAAGGGTGGGAGAAATTTACTAAGGAAGGTACATACATGTGAAGACAGATAATTGTCTTTTCTTTAGCATAGATTAAGGTGAAGTTCGAGGGAAATCCTTGTCTTGTCCTATAAGGGTGGAGATAACAGGATTTCCCAGTCACAACAATTGTGTAATGTTGCATGAAAAATGCATTTGTCCCAAATTTCAACATGGCACCTTTGGAGGCCAAGATTTTGAAGTTGCTGAACACATTATGTTTCAAATTCCCTTCAGGTTGAGATCCCCCTGAATCATCTATATACTTCTTTATACCACCTAACAGTAGCATGATAAATTCATTATCTTGGGTTGCCTGAGTATGAGAATTCCCAAGAAGAAGTTGACAACAACTTGAGAAGAATTTTAGAAGAACTTGAGAACAGATTTTCCCATTTCCCGGCATTTGGGAACGGATTTTCTCAAAAAAGAATTAACGTCTGCTCGGCTGCTCGCGCCAGATGACGTCTTAAACCAACAGTGATTTCAACACAAAAGTGATCCACGTAAGAATATAGTCTGTCATAAACAAATCAATATAAAGTTACGAAAAAAATAGTGTTAGTATGATTACACCATTTCAAGTGTAAATGTGCATATGGAAAAGCCAATGATGATAGGATTGTTTTAAAAACATTTTTTTTCTACATAGTTTTAATGATTAGGTTCATTGTATTCCTCCGCGCACATCTTCTGTTTGTTACATTTGTCCCAGACCGAGGAATTGCAATCGTGGACCTCTGAGCTTAGAAATCATTTAGAAAACATGGTGTTTAGTTGAGTTTTTTAAATGGAGAAACATATAAGGTAGTAGTATATAGATGATAAATGGTTTATCATACAGTATTTTCGGTGTTTGTTATTCGAACAATTTTCTCATCGCTGGCACGTAGATAAAATCTCGAGTCCTCCTGCGATGGCCTCTCGATTTCATCCACGTGCTTGCGATGAGAATTGTTCTCACGACAAACCCTGAAACAGTGTGATAATCTATAAATATCACCCCAAGGCATTAAGCTTAAATATATATATCTTAGACATTTTTTACCATGACAATGTGCCACGTACAACCTGTGCAAGACAATTTAGGTAGGCAGTGAAACCATGGCCATCTGTTGAGGAGCCAATATTTCACAAGATTACAAATATCTTGCAATGGTTTAAAACTGCAATATATAGTCACCTCAAGTGTTGGAGATTTCTCTGTTACGTACACCCTTGAGGTTGGGGATGATTTTTTTTTTTTCGATCTTTCTTAATTACTTTGTTTAAAAATACGAGTTTTCAGCACCTTTGTAATGTGTTCGTGATCCTGATTTGCACATGACTTCTCCAGTAAAGAGTCGATTATGACATCATATCTGTTTGTTCCCATGATCCCATAGAATTGTTTCTCTCTGCGTGGCATCTGTCCTACCTTAGTGGGTGACAGAGAAATGCTCAGCAGGTAAGACTGAACACAATTCAGTCAATGATGAGAGAAAACAAATATCTTTGGTTGTGACATGATATGATCCTATATAGCTGATCATGAATTAAACAAGATGACACATATACTTTGGGGGCTGCGGTGGCCAGAAGTGGTTAAGGCGTCTGACATTCTGCTACCACTATAGCCCTTCACCACTGGGTCTCAGGTTAGAGGCCTGCATGGGGCAGTCGCAAGGTACTGGCCGTAGGTTGATGGTTTTTCTCCAGGAACTCCGGCTTTCCTCCACCATCAAAACCTGGCACGTCCTTAAATGACCATAGTTGTTAATAGGACGTAAAACACAAACAAACCAAACCAAATGACACATACTGAATACCAGAAAATATTTGCTGTAATTTAATGTTAACCTTTTTTGCCCTCTGTAATGAGGGAAAATTTATCGTTACAATGAATATAAGTAAACAGCATAATAAATATAGTTATTAAATATGAAGGGCGAAATTAAAAATGGACAAATATGGATTTAAATACTGGCAAAGTGAGAAAGTCTGATAGGGTGCAAATTTCTTGGTGTACAGTTTCTTTGTAAGAACACATACTCATATTGCTGAAGATAACATTAGTATCTTTCGCTTTGACACCACCCAAATACAATGATGGTTCACAAGACAACACTTTTCTTCAGCTCTGACACCACATTATCAGACACCTCTTAGCCTGTCTGTACAAGACGACACTTTTCTTCAGCTCTGACACCACATTGTCCGACACCTCTTAGCTTGTCTGTACAAGACAACACTTTTCTTCAGCTCTGACACCACATTGTCCGACACCTCTTAACTTGTCTGTACAAGACGACACTTTTCTTCAGCTCTGACACCACACTATCCGACACCTCTTAGCCTGTCTGTACAAGACGACACTTTTCTTCAGCTCTGACCCCACACTATCCGACACCTCTTAGCCTGTCTGTACAAGACGACACTTTTCTCCAGCTCTGACACCACATTATCCGACACCTCTTAGCCTGTCTGTACAAGACGACACTTTTCTCCAGCTCTGACACCACATTATCCGACACCTCTTAGCCTGTCTGTACAAGACGACACTTTTCTCCAGCTCTGACACCACATTATCCGACACCTCTTAGCCTGTCTGTACAAGACAACGTTTAATACATTTATGTTAGTCGATGTTCCATGTTGTGGGAATCGCATATTAGCACTAATCACTCATTGATGGCAGAGATGAACACATAAATGATATAGACTCTGAATGACCGCTAATGGCCCAACTTGACCGTCTTCTGTCTGCTTAATGACACAACTGTCCGGCTCAGATTGATAGGTGGACAGTGTGAGGGAGCTGAGTTTGGCTGTCACGCTACACTTGCTTTAGTTAGGTGGACACATCAATACAGAGACTCCACGCTAATCCATTAGCTGTTAGGCAAACAACATTGGCAGCTAATCGACACTTCAGACATCGTAAATTTCGGTCTTGTTAAGAGCTATAAAAGAGTTACATTGAAATGTCTTGGTATTCAACTTTGCGTGATAAGTGAATTGTTTGCACGGTATGTTCAATTTTTTAGTCAAAGTCTAAAATACGACTCTCTTCTTTATTTTCAATCTGGAAAGAAGTTATTAAAATGTTTTCAAGTCCATTATCTGCGGTCGATAATGAGTCTGTAAGAAGTTTAAATTAGAATCTACGAGCTTGCTTTTGTCAATTCGTTCTTTGTTTTCGGTCTCAAAATTGACCCTAATTCAAAACACAAGCCATTAGCGACGATTTTGGTCTGTAAGGTGTGATCGAGATTGAACTTAATTTGCCACTTAACCAATTTGTTGTGTTGTTTGATCACTACAGACATCAACTCTAGACTCATCACTTCGTTTATCCAGCATATGTGTCTATAATAAAGATCTATTTAGTGCCGTGTATACTTATCGTACGTAGAACCATCACTTTAATAAATGAATATTATACCACCATTACCTTCTGATCAACAGGTTGTAAACACATTGGTATTGGCATTAACTTATTTCCACACATTAACCCTTTCACCACTGTGGACCAAAATGGACTCATCCAGATCAATGAATGGTAGAGTTGACTAAAGTTACATAGGGGTGAAAGGGTTAACAGCAATTGTTAGTTACATATGTACTGGTTTAGAACTAAAGCTATTAATAACAAGCAGAAATACAAGGATTTTTAGCTCACCTCAGGTACGATTAGTTCCAAATTTTATTTTAACTCTTAGACTGCGGCTGGCGGGAATCCACGCCCACGCTAATCTTACCATATGCCACTGCCGGCGGGATATACTGCCCATGAAAAGGTTTCGTTTTCTAAATCATGTAACGGGAATTCCCGTGTTACTATATATGATATCTCTCAGGAAGTCAGTAGAGGTGAGATCTAAGATGGTGGTCAAAAATCAATAGTGATAGAAGTCATTGATTTATGTCAGAAAAATGGGATTATTTGCATGTTTTGACTGAAATTTTTGCAACAATGGCTGAAGCCGAGTTTTACGAACTTGTCAGTAAAGCGAGGATGATGAATTTATGGGCTTCTATCCAGAAGATATCGGTGATGAAATCGGTGAAAACTTTAATCTTGATGCCGACATTGATTTGGATGATCAGGAATTACGGGAAATTGAACAAGAAGTTGAGAATGAAATGGATAGGGAAGATCGGAACCCAAAGCATAATGCATATTTTTCTCCGTGGTTGGCTGAGTTTTCCGAAAATTTGGGACCGAATCATGTGGAAGGTTCGGAGTCGGATATTTTTCTTACTTTGTTCAATAATGAAATCATCGATATATTAGTGACTCAAACAAACTTATACTACGAACAGTACATCACAAATCTTGGTGGAGTTGAAAACTTAAAACCTCATGCCCGTGAGAGAAAGTGGACCGACGTCACGAACTCGGAAATGATAGCTTTCATTGGCATAATTCTCTACATGGGTTTAGTACGTTTACCTGGTTACGATTCATACTGGAACACTGATAAGTTAATATCTTTGAAAGGGTTTACTGTATTAATGCCAAGAGATAGGTTCTTAAATATTTGGTCATTTATCCACGCCGCTGATAAATTAACCACGTGACAGCCCAAATTTTGACCCTACCTACAAAATTTTCTGAGGTAGCAAAACTTCTTGTTTCTCAATGGCAACACTATTATCATCCCGGGAGAGAACTGTCTGTAGATGAAACATCAATTCCATATAAAGGAAGGACCAAGTATCTGCAATACATCCCTTCACAATCCCATAAATGGGGGCTGAAAACTTGGACTTTAGCGGAGTCCAGTACAGGATATGTGTACAATTGGGTGTTGTATACAGGTAAAGCTGCTGGAGATCCCACCAAAGGAGCTGCTCACCGAGTTGTAATGAATGTTACAGAACCTTTATTACATAAAGGTCATCACCTGTACTGTGATAATTTTTTTACAAGCCCATCACTATTCTAGGATCTTGAGGATAACCAGACGGGGGCATGTGGCACGCTGCGAACTGATAGGATAGGAGTTCCTAATCCGGTGAAGACGGCCAAACCAAAAAAAGGTGACCCCCCCATGGCCAGTTGTTGTGAGACAGGGTAACAAACTTTACATATGTTGGCATGGTAAGAGACAGGTGAACATGCTGACAACTGTCCACAATGGCAGTACATACACCAAGACAGTGAGATCAAAGTTTCATGACGGCCTTGTACGCGGAGTTGACCACCCCAGGGCGATACACCTTTACACACAACATATGGGTGGTGTGGATGTTGCAGATCAACAAACACAATATTGTGTATCTCAACACAGAATGCTAAAATGGTGGAAGAAGTTAGTTATCTGTTATCTGCTTGAAGTGACTTTCTGTAACAGCAAAATTATCTGGAAATCTCTCAATGGAGGGAAAAAAGTGTCCTCAATGAAGTATCGGTTAGCCGTCATTCACGGTCTGCTTGAAGGCTATGAACCTACAAACAAGAGATTTGCTAGGCCAGTAAACAACCCCCCTTCTAGCTAGGCTTACAGAGAAACATTTCCCATCCATGAATCCCCACATGACAGCAGGTGGATGTAGGTCAACTCCAGACTGTGCTGTTTGCTCTGACCGCGAGCAGAAAAAACGTCATCAAACTCAGTACGTTAGTCTTCAGTGTGACACTCCCTTGTGTGTGTATCTGTGCTTTATGAGATGCCACAGCATGGTCAACAGTAAATTAGGTATGTTTGAGTTATTGTTGAGAAAATGTGGTTGTTTTTTTTGCGTTTTTTGTTCGTTTTTGTTGTTCAACACCCCATTTCTCAGATAAATGACAACACTTCAAAACAAAGTTAATTGGTTGCAAATGAAAGTTTACTTCAAACTCAAAAACATACCATAGTCTTATTGCAATCAAATGGAACACAAAAAAGTTACGATTTTTTAAATAAAATACACTAATTAAAAACCTCGTTAGCTGAAATTACTTGGTGGCTGCATGGGTCTAAGGGGAGGTAAATCTTGCTTAGCTGTCTAAGAGTTAAAATTGATTGCTGCTAAATTATGTATTTGTGCAGTAATTTGAGAATCAATTGACTATTTTTTCAATAAGACACTTCAATTCTACAGTTTCTTTGTATTTGCATAATTGTTTATCACCTTAGATAGATAGACTTTTTCGGTAAAACATTGCATCAAAACATATAAGTCCAGTACATGAACAAATTAGAACAGGAGGCACGGTAGTCTAGTGGTAGGACGCTGGGCTTGTGACGGAAGGGTTACGGGTTTCGAGTCACGGCAAGGTACTGTGTTGTATCTTTGAGTAAGATACTTTACTCTGCTTGTTCCAGTCTAATCAGCTGTAAAGGAGTACGTGGTTGGGCAGTGCTAGAATTGTTGAATGCTAGCTGTGAGCGCCGAAATGGCAGCACAGGCTATATGATCCCCAGGGAGTTTAGAAAGATATTGGCTGGTTTCAAAGGCCCTATAACAACAGATAATAATTTGTGAATGACTTTGAGACGACCTAGTAACTAGGTTGTGGTAAAGCGGTATATAAAAATCTCAAAATATTATTATTATTATTAACCCTTAGGCTGCTACGCAAGGCATATGCCGTTTTGAAAAGTCGGGTCATCAGTGCTATGCACGGCATATGCCGTTTCTCGGTCTGTAGGTTTTGAACGGTACCCAGGAAGTGTGAAGTCGGGTTGTTGCTATACCAAACCCGAACACGTATAGTAGAAGGCTTCTGATTGGTTGTTTTGTCATTACTTTCGATATTCACGGCTGTGTACGTACCCTAGTAATGACCAAAGGTGTGCGAGAGAATTTCAAATTGAAAATGAATCATAAAAATGGCAGACGTGTAGATTGTAGCGATAAATATGACGGTAAACATTTATTCTCCAGCATCACCTACGATGATAATAAAGGTTTTGAAGGGTTTGACATGGTTGATGTGGAAATACTTTGGCGTAACAAAATATTTAACTTTCCAATGAACGGCTTTGTGCCCTACGCAAACTTGAAAGTATCGGCAGACCGAGGCGCACATGTCGTCTGCAGGTGAGGCCGAATTGAACATTGACATTGATACGTTTTGAGCCGATTTATCTTTTTCAAACTATTTATCGATGATTTAATCATAAACTAGACCGTAGCTAAGATATATCTATATGCCGACTGTGACAGTAAATATATTGGATGACGACCTGAAACCTGTAGCAAATCACATGCAATTCTTGATGAAATACCTGACCTTTTTACCTGAGAATCTCCGTGTAAATGTACAGCGTCTTATGTCAAAAAGGAAGTTTATAATCTCTGTTATCATTTACCAATCACATTTGTGGACAAATATAATTTTAAAATGATCTTTCTCTTGCTTAAATGCAATTAATTGAAAGTTTCACCTTTTCTTACCTTTATTACCACCTGTACAGGTTAAATCCTGAAGCAACTTTAGAATTGAAAACGTAAATATAAACTAGAGACAATAACGAACGATTTTCATACAAATTTTGTTCACATATAACAAATATTTTATGCACATTTTAAAAATCAAGTAAATTAATTAATATTTCAATAATTAATTCAGCAGTGGTGTCCCTTTACATAGAAATCAATGTAGCAGCCTAAAGGTTAATACATTATAAATGTTTTACCAGAATAACACAGAAAAGTCTTATTTCCACTGGGGTGTGGTCCTTTACATGAAACATATAATACGAACATTTTACATATTTTATAATATAAAATTGCTAATCAAGATAGTACATGCATGGTCAACAGTCATCACAGGTTCATATCATAATTATCACATCAAATACATGTTAATGTATGGTTATCACAAGTTCAAATTATATTTATTAAAAAACCAAATTTCAGAATAAAATGGTGGACTGTAATGTAAGGAGTAAATTAGTTTTCACAGAAACATATGTTTGGTGGACCTGTATAAAAAGACATAAAAATAATGAAGGTTTTTCTGTAAAAATATATGTTAGAATTTTTAGCACACCATCATCTGATGGTGGGCTATTCAAATTACCCTGTGTCCATGGTCCGATATCCGTCCGTCCATCATCCATCGTCCGTCCTTAAACAATTCTTGTTATTGGTATTTCTCAAGACTTACTAGAAGGATCTTTCTCAAATTTTATATGTAGGTTCCCCTTGGTCCTTAGCTGTGCAGGGCAACTTTTGAGACTAATCGGATAAACAACATGGCCGACAAGCAGCCGTCTTGGGTTTTGATAGTGAAAGTTTGTTATCGGTACTTCTCAAGAAGTACCAGAGGGATCTTTCTCAAATTTTATATGTAGGTTCCCGTTGGTCCTTAGCTGTGCAGGGCAATTTTTGAGACTGATTGTATAAACAACATGGCCGACAAGCAGCCATCTTGGATTTTGATAGTGAAAGTTTGTTATCCCTTTTTCTCAGGAAGAACCAGTGGGATCTTTCTCAAATTGTATATGTAGCTTCCCCTTGGTCCTTAGCTGTGCAGGGCAACTTTTGAGACTAATCGGATAAACAACATGGCCGACAAGCAGCCGTCTTGGGTTTTGATAGTGAAAGTTTGTTATCGGTACTTCTCAAGAAGTACCAGAGGGATCTTTCTCAAATTTTATATGTAGGTTCCCCTTGGTCCTTAGCTGTGCAGGGCAATTTTTGAGACTGATTGTATAAACAACATGGCCGACAAGCAGCCATCTTGGATTTTGATAGTGAAAGTTTGTTATCGCTTTTTCTCAGGAAGTACCAGAGGGATC
Source organism: Mizuhopecten yessoensis (assembly GCF_002113885.1). Lineage (NCBI taxonomy): Eukaryota > Metazoa > Mollusca > Bivalvia > Pectinida > Pectinidae > Mizuhopecten > Mizuhopecten yessoensis. The sequence goes on along the minus strand of NW_018407907.1, from coordinate 1,150,548 downwards.
TTTCTCAAATTGTATATGTAGCTTCCCCTTGGTCCTTAGCTGTGCAGGGCAACTTTTGAGACTGCTCGGATAGCAACATGGCCGACAGGCAGCCATCTTGGGTTTTGATAGCGAAAGTTTGTTATCGGTATTTCTCAAGAAGTACCAGAGGGATCTTTCTCAAATTTTATATGTAGGTTCCCCTTGGTCCTTAGCTGTGCAGTGCAACTTTTGAGACTGATCGGATAAACAACATGGCCGACAAGCAGCCGTCTTGGGTTTTGATAGTGAAAGTTTGTTATCGGTACTTCTCAAGAAGTACCAGAGGGATCTTTCTCAAATTGTATATGTAGGTTCCCCTTGGTCCTTAGCTGTGCAGTGCAACTTTTGAGACTGATCGGATAAACAACATGGCCGCCAAGCAGCCGTCTTGGGTTTTGATAGTGAAAGTTTGTTATCGGTATTTCCCAAGAAGTACCAGAGGGATCTTTCTCAAATTGTATATGTAGCTTCCCCTTGGTCCTTAGCTGTGCAGGGCAATTTTTGAGACTGATTGTATAAACAACATGGCCGACAAGCAGCCATCTTGGATTTTGATAGTGAAAGTTTGTTATCGCTTTTTCTCAGGAAGTATCAGAGGGATCTTTCTCAAATTGTATATGTAGCTTCCCCTTGGTCCTTAGCTGTGCAGGGCAACTTTTGAGACTAATCGGATAAACAACATGGCCGACAAGCAGCCGTCTTGGGTTTTGATAGTGAAAGTTTGTTATCGGTATTTCTCAAGAAGTCCCAGAGGGATCTTTCTCAAATTGTATATGTAGGTTCCCCTTGGTCCTTAGCTGTGCAGGGCAACTTTTGAGACTGATTGTATAAACAACATGGCCGACAAGCAGCCATCTTGGATTTTGATAGTGAAAGTTTGTTATCGCTTTTTCTCAGGAAGTACCAGAGGGATCTTTCTCAAATTGTATATGTAGGTTCCCCTTGGTCCTTAGCTGTGCAGCAGTGCCTGGAATGGACGGTTGCCTGCTCGCCAATTGCGGTTAAAGTCTTGCTGTGACCAGGATAAAACAATGCAACAGGAAGTCATGGTATATACATGTGCTATGGCTGACATGTTTTTCACAATGTCAAACTTCATCCCAATATTTCTTTTCCAAATACCAAAACAGTTATATATCAAACTAATGATAATGCAACAAATAAATCAAAGTTAAGTCAAAAAGTCAAGTGTTAAGAATGCAAACAATATTCAGCTTTCAGTCTCTCAAAACAATTCTTCAAAATCATGAACAGAATTTATTGTTTCAATTAATTTGCCACCAGAAATTGGTCTTGAGCACAGAATCTGAGTTTTAGTGTTAGAAAGGCGTCTTTCAAAATATGTTCAAACAGATCAGTGCCTCCCCCCCCCCCCCCCCCCCCTTTTTTTACTACCAATTTAATCCACTGTACAGTATAGCTAGCTACCATTCTATTTTGTAGGAGGTTAGGAGGTTCTAAAGAATTTAATAATGAGATATTACTCCGGTTGGAATCTGATACATTACTAGTTAAAATTTATATTGCTTCCAGCTCCTTATTTAGAAATTTAAGTAAGATGTTGAAATCAAAGTGTTAAATGTCGACATCTGTAATCTGTAACTGCATGACAAGCTGACGTCACATCCAAGAATTAACACATCAAAAGCCGAGATGTGAACTTTTCTCAGTGATTAAATTTGCATAATTATCTCAACTAGCAGAGTTTTATGTCCTCTTTAAAATTATTATCAACTGCTGTTAACATTTTCTCATGAGATTTTCAACATATTTGACTTTGACTGAATATGTGATTCGGTGAATGCAAAAAGTATACCACTCTTACTGCATAGCAGTTAACTTCTGCAGGAATTATATTTCATACAACATGCCCAGGTAGAAATATCCTGCTCTCATGCATGGGTACTTTTGTATTTGGGGTTGGGATTTATTTTGCGAGAAAATGAAGTAAAATATTAAATCAAATTGTTTTTTGATTTTCATTATTTGGCAGTAAATAGATGTTCGTTTTGGAGGGGTCTGTAAATATGCCCACCAACAGTGCATTTGGTTTTGGTTTGTTTGTGTTTAATACGTCCTATTAACAGCTATGGTCATTTAAGGACGTGCCAGGTTTCGGTGGTGGAAAAAAACAACCAACCTATACGGCTAGTTCCTGGCGACTGCCCCACGTAGGTCTGGAACCCGTGACCTGGTGGTGGAGGGCTAGTGGTAGCAGAATGTCAGACGCCTTAACCACTTGGCCACTGCACCCATCCCCCAAAAGTGCATCATGTTATGTTACAAGATACTAGCTGTGACTGCAACTTTTCCCACAGTTTTCGACCAAATCTTTTGAGATTTGAATGTTGATATTTACAGCCCTCAATACAACACAATTTGAAAAAATGTCTGGGGTATTATTTCTGATATCAACATTTTCTTCGTATTTCACTTTGATTCTGTTCCCTTAACTTGCAATAGTTTGAAAGGCAAAATGTTACATACTCAAAAGTGTGGCAGATTTCAATCATACATAAGATTACTGTCACTTTTTAGCTTTGTGCTAAAGGAAATTTTGATGTTTAAGAACCTTCATTATTTGGATGTCGGCTAAAGCAAGATGATTGATGCTCTGTGTATGTTATAACACAATTTTGTCTACGAAAATGAAACTTCCTGATCACATTTTCTGTTCACTGGAGCAAAGTATATCCTTTTATGTCGGCCCGCTGACAAATTTCATTTGCTGGATGGTAAACAGATGAGATTATTTTGGCGACATGGCACTTTCGTCAGAACTAAATGCTTTCTTGATGATGATGATGCTGATGGTGGTCGTTGTGGCGATACTTCACATATAGCCGTGGATTTTCGTCGCAAACAAATTCATACAGATAGCTATCTTGACGCAGTCTGTCAGTTCAAAGTGCAAATATGTGAAATTGTGGCGGTTTTACAGCCTTTTCACAATATGGGTCACGCAATTTCTGATACAATAGTACAAAATAAAGACGTAATTGGTCAGTAGTATTTTAGATATGAGTTCTAACAAATTGTTATGCTAAATAATGTTATATTGATCTACACATATGAATATTAGATGTGTGTCGACGTATCAAATTGTAATTTAATTTGTGAAATTTTTTTGGGGCTGCAGATCAGATAGCCTGAGAAATTGTTTTGATACCAATCGTCTTTTGTCAGTAAAATCCCACTGAAGGGCCATGCAGTCCAATTTATTTATGATGTCTCAAATAATGCTATGGTTATTGATATCAAAGTTGGCACTGACGAGTCTTTAGACGGAATTGACATACATCGCTCGGGTTCAATGTAACAGTATGTATCTGTTTGATGAAGGCAGTCTGAATAAAGTTGCTTGATGTTCATAATGTCTGTCAAAAAGTTTGATTGGACGTATAATTGTATGGGGAGCGTCCGTCCACACATCGATTTAAGTTGGCTCCCTTTATTGTGTCACATAAAGTTGCAATTTCTAATTTGTGAAACGTTCGGTTGAATTTGGAGTCACTTTTTTCTGCAGATCTGATATGGCCTGAGAACTTGTTTTGTTAAAAAAAACCTCTTTTGTTACTGAAATCATAATGGATCAAGCAGACCGGCCAGTCCCATTTACTCTGTAAGAGTATTATGGAATTTTCATAAAATGCCATGGTCATTGATGTCAAACATGTCAGACAAGTCCAGTATACCTAGATGGAAGTGATGTACATTAGTCACTGGTCAGACAATGTCACAGTGGGTATATCCCTTGGATGGGGACAGTCTTTATATAGAGTGGCTTGTACAACATGCTTATTACAGGTTGTGATGGACTGCATGTATGACCACCGGGCTCGTATTTATGAAACCGGTCTCCTTCTCAGGCAAAATTGGATTCTATGCTCCAACTAATTTTCTCTTATCTTGGTTTAATCAGGCGGTACGGTCAAAAAGTCATATGAAAACTTTGAAAATGGTTTTCTTCTTTCAGTCTTTCCAAAATTCTTTCAAATCATTGACAAAATGTGATTTTTTTTATAAATTTGTTGATGGAACAGGAAATTGGACTTGAACACAGAATCGGAGTTTGAGTATGAGAATGGTTTCATGAATACGGGACATCATATATATGACCCCAGCTGTTGTGAGGATGTCAAACACATATATGCAAGAATATCCAGTTACCTATCATATCACAAGTGACCATTTATATGAATTAATATGCTTTGAAATGATGGAATATTCGTTCTGTATGTTAAGTCCCAGGAGGTTAGTTGAATGGTGCAGTGTATAGCGCACTCAGCTAAATTCACTGAACAGCTGGGGTTTATATTTTATGATTGAATGGAAAAGGTATTGGGATATTTCCCTGACAAGATATTATAGGTTCATTTCTCAAGCATACTCTGGTTTCCTCCCATTATTAACTTTTATCACAGACAAAGAAATACAGCTTTTGTCTGCAATTCTATGAACTGCAATAGATATGGGTGAGACATGATATTACTAGGCAATTAGGGTTATTGTGGAATAGATATGGGTGAGACATGATATTACTAGGCAATTATAGGGTTATTGTGGAATAGATATGGGTGAGGCATGATATTACTAGGCAATTAGGGTTATTGTGGGATAGATATGGGTGAGACATGATATTGCTAGGCAATTAGGGTTATTGTGGAATAGATATGGGTGAGACATGATATTACTAGGCAATTAGGGTTATTGTGGAATAGATATGGTGTTATACAGTTACACTTCAATTTACTGCCACAATTTGTCCAGAGAAATTTTGGCATTATAAAGAGGTTTGGCTATGAATTGAGGGAAATGTACATATGAAATTTTAAGAGAAAAAAAAAAACATTTGAAAATTGTTCGTAGTACTTGGTTAAGCGAGGTTATATGTATATACAGTAAAAACATTATATTGAGGTTTTACTGTATACACATATATTAATGATTCATAAAAAAATGAAATATCAAAATTAGATAATGCTAAACTACAGTTTATTCCATACATGATGTTCCTAAACACTTTCGGTATGTATCATTCATAGTAACTCTCGATTTGGAAATAATTGGGATCTTAATTATATTCCATTGTCTTTTTGTGAAGTTGTTTGTTTGACCGGAGAGTGAGTGCAAGGATGGCAAGGCCAATGTAAGCCTGGGTTAAATTGATGTTTGATGTATTGTGAGCGGGAAATCAGACCGCTTTGCACAGCGACATCTGTCAATCACTTCTGGGGCATGTCTGTATAGAGGAAGTCTATGTGTGAACCAAGTGTACTGAGTTACTCAAAAGCTTTAAAGAAAAATAGACGTCCTGTTCATTTTATATACTTATATGCACAGGATGGGATTCAATTCTGCTAACGATTTTGTCGAAGCTTGAATTTTTTTCTGCTCGAGGCACTTACAGTTAATCGATCAGTGCAAGGCAGTAGATGAAAGCCCAATTAGCTTTATGAGTTGTTCATGAAAACAAAAATATTATTTAAAAACTGATTTTTGAGAAATTTTATATAAATTACGAATATTTGTTGCTTCCTTTCTCCGGGTGATCATTAAAAATATCTGTTGATGAAGTTTGTATACCCACTGCTATGAGGAGGGGAACTGTAAACTTTTTCAGGGTTGTTGGTCTGTTAGTCTGTCTGTCTGAAGACACTTTAATCTTGTCCGAACAGTCGGATCCTGAGCTACGTCAGCTTTCAACAGAATTTCCAGAAACTCCACTGATGTAGTCAACACATCAATCCCTTACATCTATCTTACCTAAACAGCATAATATAATCAGTTTCTTCAAGTTACCGAAAATTAACTATCACAACAAAGAACAAGAATTATCCCACGTCATACCCCATGCTAGATTTTTCTATCTCGTCCGATCTGTCTTGTACCTTTACGTGACATTTCGCGGAATTTTCACACTGCGATGTATTCATCCACGCGTCAACTGCTTGAAATTGACAATTTGCATTTAACCCTTTGAGTGCTAGTCACAACTATAGTTGCACATTCTATAAAATGGTATTAATTCAGCACTGATTGGTTACCGTATCTTATTTTAATGTAGCACTCTAAGGGTTAAGATGTGCTGTTTTGTCGTTCTATGTATAGTTTTGATGTTGTTAGATATTTGATGTTGTAGATAAACTATAATCTACACTGTGAAATACGTTGTCATCTATGTAAGGACAGACTACATTTTTACCCGGAGGCGTTGAAATGTAGGTGAAGTAGTGAAGCTGTCATTGTCGATTGAGGCCCAAGGCGGAATACTTGTATTTTTTAGCAAAATTTAATTGTTTTTTCGAACTAAAAAGTGCGAGAAAAAAAATCAATTACCTGTAACTGAGCAAGATCAGATTATGTCAGTCTCTGGCTAAGATTCTGTAACATCCTAACCGAGGCTTAATTACGTCTCGGTTGGGATTTTGTTACATAATCTTAACCCTCGACCGAGATAATCCGATCTTGCTCAGTTACAGGTATTCAGATTTGATTATAGTCTCGCCTGTGCCCGCTTTGATAATTTTAAAGTCCAAAAACACAAAAACACAAAAAATAAATCTTATAAATTATGTCACATTTTCATGTTCGGAAACCCTGTTACAGGAAAGAAGAGTACCTGGTGTAAACCACTATCAACTAAGTATAACTACCACAGCCATCCACTAAATGACAGTTGCAAAAAAACTGTGTATTGGTTTTGAGGACACAATAAAATGTAACATATATTATGTAGAAGATTCATCTTTTACTTACCTAAATACTACCATACACACCTTATACATGTATAGTTTGGGTTGATTGTCACACGTATAACACACCTTATACAAGTATAATTTGGGTTGATTGTCACACGTATAACACACCTTATACATGTATAGTTTGGGTTGATTGTCACACGTATAACACACCTTTACAATTCACATTTTAACTCTGATCAATCTTTTCATTTCCAGGTTATAAGGGAAGTACAAAATGTTCACGTAAGGCAAAATGTTCAAATTTGACGATTTGTATTGATTACTTCACACCTTAAATCACTGTATAGTTGTTTTTGCCTTCTCAGATTGGGTAAAAAAAATGTTCCAATATTAAAAAATATGTCATTGTTTTGTTTTCATTTCACTATCCATCTCCTACTTAAATAGTAGTCTATTTGATGGGGGGTTTTTCTTTCAAAAAGACTAAAATCTGCACATCACTTTCGTAGTACTTTTACTGTTGTACCGCTAGCCAGATTGGTTTATGATAGCTGATCAGTAAGATTCTGGTGTTCCACAGTGTAAGTTGGTTTTAATATACAATAAATCAATAAATCAATTGTTGTTTGGCCATCAGTAGTATAATCCTTGATCATTTGTCTTAGTCCGAACGATTCCATGAAGTCTTAAGAGTTTTTCACTCTTTGTATTTGTATCGTTTTGAATATTGCAATTAAAGTGACCTCGCCCAAATATGCTACAGGAATGCTTGTATTTAATTGTTCAAAAAGAAACGACATTGCATTGAGTAATTTGGTAATTGATTCCTTTGGACAGGCATATATATATATATATACACCAGCAACTTGAATGAAATCCAATTGCATCACGAAATGTACTCAAACACAACAAAGCACGGATACATTTTAAGTCATGGCGTTCACGGTAACTGAATGCAGAAACTAAGAGTTTATAAAATTCATCCAAATTGCAAAAGTCCAATAAAATGACAAAGTCCAAAAACACAAAAAAAAATGATGAAATAAAATGTCGAAATTGTGAGAGTGGAAAACTCGTAGTCTTTATATATGTATTATGTTTATGCTGTATGTTGTGTTATTGCATTTTTAGTCTTCAATTATTGCTCCCATTGAGTTGTACACCCTATGACCTAACTGCTTGCCAAATTTGGTTGGTCTACCTTAGTTTCTGAGTAACAGGAGCTACACACAAAAACTTAACATGAAAAAAACAAAGTCCAAAAACACAAAAAGAAAAAAAGAAAAATACCTCGGATTCGAGTATAGACATACCTCGGATTTTAGAACATTACCTTGGACATGACCTCGGCTTTTAGAACACCACTTCGGACATGACCTCAGATTTTAGAACATTACCTCGGACAGGACCTCGGCTTTTGGAACATTCCCTCCGACATGACCTCGGCTTTAGAGACACTACCTCGGACATGACCTCGGCTTTTAGAACACCACTTCGGACATGACCTCAGATTTTAGAACATTACCTCGGACATGACCTCGGCTTTTAGAACACTACCTCGGACATGACCTCGGCTTTTAGGACATTCCCTCCGACATGACCTCGGCTTTAGAGACACTACCTCGGACATGACCTCGGATTTTAAAACATTACCTTGGACATGACCTCAGCTTTTAGAACATTACCTCGGACATGACCTCGGCTTTTAGAACACCACTTCGGACATGACCTCGGATTTTAGAACATTACCTCGGACAGGACCTCGGCTTTTAGAACATTACCTTGGACATGACAAATTCCAAAAACACAATTAAAAAAATGTGAGAATGAAAAACCTGTTACATATGTTTAAGCACTAATGTTTTTAAGTGTTCAATACCTAATGTCATCCCTGTCAATGAGAAATCTGTTCTGTTCCAGTGGGGATCTTTACCTCTCAGTATGTATAATATATAATTATGGGAGAACATCAAAGCTTATTAAGTGCATTGCACCATTATTGATGGGATTTTCGCTTGCTGCGGAATGTCAGCCTCTATAATGATGCATCAATGCATTGACCCTTTGGGCAAAGATTTCTGTCTGAGATCTCTATCTCTTGGAGGCAAATTTCCTTCATTAGGTTCTGCATCAATTTGAGAGAGAAGATGATCCCCTAAGACCAGAATGTTAATCATTCCCTATTTGTGATAAATATTGCAGTGTTCATCCAAATTATAACAGAATTTCTGCTGTCTAGAAATTTTATAAGTGGTTTCAGTATAATAGGTTTAAAGCCATAACATTTTGCAATTAGTTGCTGTATTTTTCGTGTCTGAAAATCGCAATAGGGCAATATTCATTAATGAAACAATGCAATTTATTCATTTCTCTGTTGTTTATGTTGACACACTTGTTTATAGATCGCATGCAAACACTACATTTTTGTATTTTCAAAAAATGACATGCCGACCCTGTATAAACCGGCCACCTGTGTAAACCGGCCAATTACTTTGGTCCCGGTGACATCCAGTTTAGACAGGTTATACTGTATATAATTACTTCACCCTTAACAGATTTTCATCAAACTTCATACAAACGTCAAAAGTATGCAAATACATCATATGAGTTCCCGTATTTTTGGATTCCAAGGTCAAGGCTAAGGTCACCATTGCTATTTATAGAAAATCATCAACCAACCTAAAGTGTCATCACTTAACCAACTTTATTTCCTGATGGGTTTTTATCAAACTTCATACAAAGGTCAGATATGACAATACCTCGAACATGTGTTTCTGGGTTCAAAGGTCAAGGCTATAAGGTCACTGTTGATGAATATAGAAAGTCATCAACTGATTTATCGCCCTCACTCTAGCTACTTCATTTCTTAACAGATTTTGATCAAAATTTATTCCAATTTTAGGTATGAGACCAGCTCCGATGGGTTTATGTTTCAAAGGTCCTTGTAAGGTGCTATTCATAGAAATAAAATCTCCATATTTCTTCAATTACTATAATTATAATAATAATAATTCAAGGTTCTTATATACCGCTTTACTACCACCTTAAAGTTCACTTATATACCGCTTGACTACAACCTAGTTCATAGGTCGTCTCAAAGCAGTTCAGAAATTATTATTCGTGGTTATAGGGCCTTTGCTAATATATTTTTCAACTCCCCGAGGAGCATACAGCCGGAGCATTCAACAATTCTAGCACTGCCCAATCACAAACTCATTAACAGCTGAGTAGACGTATTGGAACAAGCGAAGTAAAGTATCTTGTTCAAAGATACAACACAGTGCCGTATGACTTGTGTTATAATAAATAAGGATTTCTTGTTCAGTGTCATACCTTGAATGCGAACATATTTCAGGGTGTCAAGATCAAAGTCGTTGACACTATTTATAGAACATTATCAAACACTGAAAATTATTTCACATGGTGGTGCGGGTATTCATGTCTTACAGACATTTTCTTGTTTTGATATTGTTTCACATACCAACAAATAACACTTAATATTTGACTTGGAGAGTCAATATTTTCGCCTAGGGCCACCCTGGAAAGAAACGATATGTCGTTATTTCTAGCCCTCTGTTGAGAGATCTCAGACAACTTGTTACTGAGGCTGGAAGTCAACTAATGCGCCTTCCAGCACACTTGGGTTTGAATGCTGTAGACCTCACCAACTGTCGAGCTGGTTGAAATATTTTAGAAATTTCCTCATGGCCTGATCATGTAATAGCGTGTTTCTGCAAGCTGGAAAACAGCTCATGACCTGTATTTTAATTATGTCCCCAGAACCTCTCTTAACAATGGTTAAGACCTTTAAATTCATATACAGGTGCCAATTGCTCTTTAGTAGAAAACAAAATTCTTCAAAAATCTAGTTACCATGCATTTTAATTAGCAGGATTGTTTTTGGATTTTTTTTAACTATAGTTTCTTCTCATTCACAGGAAAGTTTAAAAAAATCAAACAAACCTCACATTGGCCTGGTATTGACAGAATGGATTTTTATCATCAATCATTTGCCATGGGTGAATGAGGTTACACATGCGACCAATCACTGCCTTGCTTCCAAATAATTATGCATGCAGTCCGACGATGACTATTGTTCTTATCTGACCAAAAGTAATTGTATGTTATGTACAAATCAGTGGTCAAGAAATGGGTCTCATCTCTTTTTAGTGACTGTTTGATCCTACTGTTGTTAGACCTGAATGTCACTGTAGTTGATGATTGAGCTAGGCTATAGCTGTAGAGACAATCACATGGTCTCATTCATCCCCGAAATTTCATAATGAACTATTCCATCCTTTGAATTGGAAGAGTTCAAATGTGTCTTCAGGGGTGAATGAGTTCAGAGACAATCATATTTACTTATTCACCCCCGAAAAATCTTAATGAACTATTCCATCCTTTGAATTGGAAAAGTTCAAATGTGTCGTCAGGGGTGAATGAGTTAAGAGTCAGAATAGGTTAGGTTGTGTCACACCCCAACATGAAATAAAACCATGCAATATTATACACTGAAGAGTTGTTTATTTCGGTATCATCGTTTAAATTTCACATCCTCAGACCAACAGTGGTTAAGGTGTCTGACCGTCCATGATCACTCATCCTCCATCACTGGGTTTTGGGTTCAATGTCTATTTTAGGCAGTCGCTAGGTACTGGCCGTATAGGTCGGTGTTTTTTCTCCAGGAACTCCGGCTTTCCTCCACCACCAAAACCTGGTTAGTCCTTAAATGACCATTGCTGTGAATAGAACATAAACCACAAATACATTTGTGTTCCGCAAAACTCCTGTACGCTTCTCAGAAAGTGTCTTGTCTTATGTTTCTTACAAAAAGTGGGGGAAAAGTAATACACCATGTGTGGTACCCAGCTCTTTAAGCATGAGTTTTACTACCCATGCTTTCGATCATTCTGATGATTTTTTGGGTGGTCCCTTACCTCCAAGACTGTTTTGATCTCTGAAGGGAGAGTACGTATTGATAAGAATACCTCACAAGTCGGTAGATCCTAGCTTACCTTAAGGTTTTGGTGTGTTTGTGTTTAAAGTCCTCCTATTAACAGCTATGGTCATTTATGGACATCCCAGGTTTTGGTGGTGGAGGAGAGCCGGAGTTCCCACAGTAAAACTACCAACCTACGGCCAGTACCTGGCAACTGCCCCACGTTGGTCTCGAACCTGCGACCAAGTGGTGGAGGGCTAGTGGTAGCAGAATGTCAGACGCCTTAACCACTTGGCCACCCTTCAATTCCTGAAGGATCTGGGAAATGCTGTTGATGTTAATTGGGCCGTTAGGTTCAGAGACTCCGATGCAGATTTTCAGTTTCAATTGGTTTGAAGCAGTGCATAGCATGCTAATTTCAGCAACAAAGTCAAATTGATATTCCCTCCAAAACACACTTCTTCTTTTTGGTCAGGTCTAGATTCCTCAACATCTCAATGAATGTCTTTAATCTAAGGATATTGGCCAGTACCATATCTTGAGCAAAATAAGTTCCATCAAGGGGGGGGATTTAGATTGAAATCATCATTTTTGATCACTAAGGATGGATGCAGGGAGAATGTTCACAACTAAGGTTATAAAAAAATATATAAAGTTTATTCATTTTACACACTTATGAAATAATTTATTTCAATTGCAACTTATATAAATCACTCTTGTTGACCAGGATGTAAGCACATGGGGTGGGTCTGGGGTGGGATGGAGTGGGGTGGGGTTCATAATGTGGGAGGAAGCTTGAGTTTCTGGAGAAAAGCCAATGTGATTAGGCAGGTAACACCTACATTTTCATGTTCAATCGGGAATCCATTACCAAGGCCACCTTGTCGAAAGCAAGTGCATTGTACACTGTGCCACCGGACCACCCTAATACTATTGTTTAACAAATGTCAAGTATTGCCATCAAGAAAATTGACTTGACAGTAAGAAAAAAACTTTTTGAGAATGGTGTTGACAGAAAATCATATTATGCAATGATTTCTTGGCTCATGGTGGCGATTCTGAAGGGAGCAAGTAATTTTTCTTCACACGACATACCGTCACTAATGACCAATACCTCCTTTGGGACTTGTGTACAGCTGCCCAAATTACTGAGTGCATGCAATTTGTTGCGCCTTTTCTCAAAGATTATCTGCATCATATCATATTGCCAGACAATGTTGCAATAGAATTAATTTTCTCACACGTCTAGTATCCCTCAGGGATTGTTTCTGCCAGGAAGTAATTTGTTTGGGAAATAAGGTAATATATCTATTCCTTGCAGCCTTATTATTGTGGAAATATTTAAAAATGAATAAAAAAATAATATTGACGGTGCAAAACAAATCACTGGGGTTTTGAGTACCTACACAAATGCTTCGTGACATCTCGCATTACAAATACTATATACAACTTTCACTCATTTTGTTCAAGAAATGATTAGGGTCCTGCATCAGAGCTGTGGGTGCCCTGTAGTTATCACGGTCCGTCCATCCGCCCCACTGTCCACACTTTGGTTGCCGAAGATGATCTCGGAATCTAAAAAATTCCTGAAATTTGTCATGAAGATGCAGGGCGATATGAAGATGTGCAAAAGGGGAATCAAAAAGTTTCCAAGGTCAAGGTCACTGTTACTCAAAATAGACCATTGGGGTCATTGGTTCTTGTCACCAAATCCAAAAGACTATTTTTTTTTTAAATTTGACATAGTAATGGTTTTCCATAAGAGAACTTACTGTGATAACAGTTTGAATTGCCACAACAAAGTATATTTAAAACCCAAATTTCCCAAGTCGACAAGGCCTAACAGTTAGTATCTCCCTACATTATATTTTGAAATGGCTCCTTAAGGCTACTATGTGGCCCTGTAATACTTCAGGACCACTAAAACTTCTGTGTTGATCTGTGTGACTTTAGGTAATTTAATTGACCACTTCTGTGTGGTTTTGCATGTCGTCATGTTAATAGACAACTTAAACTTCTGTGTGGTCTCGTTCAATGTTATTGTGTTGATGGACTTCTAAATACTACTGTGTGACCCTGTATGCTGTTGTATTGTTGGCCTGGTGGCTCCACGTATAACCCTATTGTGTTGATGAACCGACAAAAGTTAAATACTGTGTGCCCTGTATGTCCTTGTTTTGATGGACCAGTGGCTCTGTGTAACCTTAATGCGCTGATGGGCTGCTAAAACTACTTTGTGGCCCTGTATATGCCCTTGTGTTGATAGCCTGGTGGCTCTGTGTAACCTCATTGTGTTGATGAACCACTAAAACTACTTTGTGGCCCTGCATGTCCTTGTTTTGATGGACCAGTGTCTCCATGTATAACCTCATTGTATTGATTGGTCACTAAAACTACTGTGTGGCCCTGTATATGACCTCGTGTTGATAGCCTGGTGGCTCTGTGTAACCTCATTGTGTTGATGAACCACTAAAACTACTGTGTGGCCCTGTATATGACCTCGTGTTGATAGCCTGGTGGCTCTGTGTAACCTCATTGT